>NC_044504.1:20253340-20535840 GCF_902362185.1 Chanos chanos
ATCACTTATCTTTTTTTGTCAGACACATATGTAGCTTTAACTTCTTTCACAATTACAGGCTCATTAGAGCTGTTAGCAATTGGAACTGTCAGGCTGATCAAGGCCCAGCATACGGCGTGTTGGAAGCAGTGTCAGGAGTAGTGTGTTACATGTCTGGCAGTAACCAAGTGAGGGGTGACAGGAAAGCAGGCTTTAGTGTAGAAAAAAATTATTAGTCGATCAGGGCTCAGGACTAAATAAATACAATGTAAGCTTTGAATAAAATTGCATCCGCATTATACCAGTCAGGTATTATAAAGGGACACATGCATTTTAATGGTATGCAGTCATTAAATACAACCCCTGAAAGTACTGCAAGGTCAGAGTGTGTATACAAAATTAAAACAACCTGGCTGTTACCTCCAATCCTATGTTAGGATAAATGAAGCAACAAAGGGTTGCCTTTGTGCAAGTTCAACATTGGTGATAACTACAAGGCGTACCAGAGTGTAAAAATACATGAGGAAATAACTAATCGCTCACCTCTCTTTTAAACCACACACTGAAACTCGTTGTTCAATGATAAAATATATGTATTGCTTTATGCCTCCGTGGAATTACACTTTGTACAAGGTATTAAAGAATTAATGAGCACCATAAATGTCAGCAGTTTGGTAAAGTGTGTACACACATTTATCCTATATACACATGCACACACAAACAAACACACACACATAAATACAAACATACCCACACAAATTCACATGCAGGCTGCCCAACTCATTCATGTGCACAGCCACACACACACACACAGAAAACACTGAAGTCACGGGGTTAATTAAGTCTTCAAGGAGTGAGATATTTTTAGACATTTAATTAGGGAGAATGCCAGAGGACAGGCACAGGCTGTGGTGAGATTTGTTTAATTTGAATTCTCTGATAAAACATGAGAGATTGGAAGCCACTGATGTGAAGGATGGATCACCCTCCAGAGTCTCCTTCAGTGTCTCTGTAACCAGACTATGTTAAACATGACTGACTCAAAAGATTGACATCTATTATTAACACCCATCCTGTATGGACAAGATTGTGTATTCTCCAACATTACAGAGGTTCAGAACTTCTCTACTCCTTGCTTCATTCATGACAGATCACAGTTGATTAGTCACCAGCCCTGAGGTGGAGCACCTGTGAGCATGAGCTGAGTGTTACTCTTCCTCAGCCCTTAATGAGAGCTCTATTTCCTTGATATTCCAAAATGAACCTGTTTGGAGGAACAGTTTAAGCACATGTGCATTCAGATACACACTCACCGGCCGTTTAACCAGGACCACCAGCTTGAGCCTACATTCACTGGACACTTTATATCATTTTATATGACCACTCTATGTCCACTGTATGAAAGTACAATTACAGACTGAGGTCCATCTGTTACCAGCCCCAGTCCTTAAGTCTTTCTCTATGACATTCATCAATGGTCGCTTTCTGACCACAGGACCACTGCTGATATTATTTAGGCAGCAGATCGCTCTCAACACAGCAGTGACACTGACATGGTAGTGGCATGTTCATGGGTGACATGATGGTACAAGTGTTTCAGGCATATCATAATTGCTGGGGTTTTTACACATGTCTGTTTCTCTGTTGGGTTTAGAGTCATCTGTCACAAAGGAATATCCAGCCAAAAATGATCCTGCTTACCAAAAACTGACCATTGATGAAGGGGTAGAGGATGGCTAACAAATTGTACATGGTTAAAGACCAGACTATAGTCTCTAACTGTACATAAAAAAGATGTATCTACAAGGTAGGTGTTGTAAAATATATAATTGCAGTCTGAATAATTATGGAAAGGATTGCAGCAATGAGTAACTTAAAGATGTTAATCGCTAGGGTCTTATGCCATTCTCAATTTATTTCCCACAACACACTCCCATAGCAGTGATCAGAATGAACAACATTATTCTCCTCCAGCAAAACACTTGAAGACTTCCATATAATCTCAGCACTCCACATTTGCTTTCCATTGCTTTTAATGCTGGAGCAGGACTGTTGTTTTTTTTTTTACAGTATTCAACAAATGTCAAGACAAAGGCTCATAAATCACATTCTGTGTTTCCCACAATACCCCACTCCCCTCCACTTAATCCCTCATTCCACAGCAATGGTTTATTGAGTTGACGCTGTCCATTTCACCCCTCAGTAAAGGCGTCTATTGTGTCTACAGCTAAGCTTTTTGGCTTGACTTTAATCACAATTTTTTCCCCTTACTGGACTGTCCACCTTTGGCAAGCCAACATGGCAGTTAATTGGCTTATTAAATCCCATTGCAATGCCCTATCAGCAAAGCTATCAAAGACAAATCGTTCTTTTGTACTCCTTGGGATGAAAGGAAAAAAAAAAGCATAGATGCATCTCTCACAAAACTGGATTAATTAGAGTGGAAATTATCAAAAAATTCACTAAGACATAGTTTGGCAAGACCTGCGGCAGTGCTGTAGTGATACAGGAGATGAGTGACACACGTATAAGCATTGCTTGCGCTCACCCAATATATTCTGCTCACCTTAGTGCCGATTTCAGCGTAGCAGCCTTCAATAATAGTCCATAAAAACAGAAGCAGTGCCAACTGCTGCACTGGGAAGAGGATCTGATTACATCAGCTCACACTATTAGGTTACAACACAGTCTCTCTTTTGCTTGACTGTTAAGCAAACCATCCAGTTCTGTAAATCTGATATTTTCAGAAATTTTATCAAATCATAAGCAAAAAACAAATTTTGTGTGTTGTCACTGTTACAAACAATTGGGTTCAGAAAACTATGATGGTTATTTATTTCCTAGATAGGTGGTGTGTGCGTGTGTGTGTGTGTGTGTGTGAGTATGTGTGTGCGTGCGAGCAATATTCTTTCCATCACTCTTCTTTACTAAAAACTTGTGACCAAAACACATTATTTTTTTTCTACAACTGTCATCTACACTAATTACTGGTATGTAGTTAAAATGTGATTAAAACTAACTATGATTAAATGCTACTGATAGTGACATAATTTGCCTCTAAAAGCAAACTGCCAAATTCCAAGTAACAGAAATCAGAAACAGCTGCCTCTAAAGATGAAAGACCTATTCAGCATAAAAGAAAGGGGAAAAAAACAAAAAAACAAAATATCAATGATTACAATAACAACAACAACAACTACACATACCCTGAATCCCACAAAGTGCATAAACTGCAGGGGTAGAATGAGGGAAGATGATTTTAAAATGTTCCATGGTTCTCCTTCCATTTATTGCCACTGGTTATCTTAAGAGCCTACAGTGACAGAGCTGAAACTCCACTGGCAGTAAGAGAAGATAGCACCTCACTGATAGTCAGAAAAACAGCACATTGTCTTGGCAGCAGAGCAGAGACAGAGGCAGAGAGAGGATGAATAAGAAGGGAGAAAAGACAGATGAAGTGCGACCAAAAAAAAAAAAAAAAACTAAACAAAAAAAAACCCCAGACAAAATCAAACTACAGAGGGCATTAGGAGAGCCAAACAGATGAGAGAGAGGTGCCCATTGATCCTTCCTAACTGAAGAGACTCTGCCACAGCAGTTTTGACTATCGCCTGGTGAGTAGAGCCCATACAAATGAGCACTCGCCTAAGCCAAACAGCGACAAGGAGTATGTGGAAATGAGGAATGGAGGGAAAAACAGAAAAAAAAACCCCAAAAATTGTAGGCAGAGATGGGGATAGAGGTAAATGACACCAAATGAGACAGGAGGGGGAAGAACCCAAAGGTAGAGTGTTGTTTAAAGTGTGAATGAGGTGGTAGTTTGCAATGAACCATGCTGTTGTGCAGGCCATTACTGCTGCCTCTATCATGTTTATCATCTAAATCAAGTCTCTGTAAACCCTCTGTAACACTGAGGACTGAGGAAGTGTGTAATCAGAAATGATAAAAAATAATCTCTGTTCATGGCACTGCAATCCCTGGCAACGCCCATAGCCCTACCTCATTTTTCACTACTCTATCTTTAGGCCCTTTTGCCTTGTCCTCCTAGACTGACCATACAAAATCAGTGCCCCAGTGCATCTTACATGACTTTTCAAGACACCGCCCGACGTGTGACAAACACATGAAACTCTCTTGAGCAGGTGAGCAAAGTAGATTAAAACATTAAAGAAGAAACATCTTAACCAGTAGCAGAATTAACTAAACTATTAAAGTTGTAAAGGAAATCAGTTATCCAGAAACAAAAAAGACAATGAAGGAAATCAAGTTTTAGAAACTTGCCTGTATTGAAATTGTTCAGAATAATTTCCCTGACCAACAGTTCCATCTGGTCACTTTACAGACTTCGCTTATGAGTAAAGTGTTCAAAAATAGCACTTTTATTTCTTATTCTGTGATTTGGCGCAAACTCAATGACCTTTTGGATACTTTCACTTCAGAAAGAGCACATAAATCTCCTCTGCTGGAGTGTGCGTCACCACTGCCGCAATTGATAAAGTGAGACAAAAATAGCTCCACCATAGACGGCCACTCTGTTTTTAGAGCTGAGTGTTTATCGTGACTGGAATGGCCTATTAGACGCCTGACGGTGAAATGCATCAAAATCATTCACTGTCGTCCTGTTCAGTTCACCAAAGCCCTATGTCATTGTTTAATCTTCTATCTCAAGCAAAACAGCATATTGTGGTCGAGCAATTTGTTACTCTTCTAGAACATGTCAAACCACATTTCTGAACTTGATTACTCTAAATGCATCTCAGTGTGAATGCAATAAACAAAACAACAATAAATTGGAAAAAAAATTGCCTGAATGTATAAACAGTTGTAACGTTTGTGGACACAGTTTTCTTTTTCTTTCAGTACAACCTGCTCACTGATAACAGTACTCTTTGACTGTCTACACCTGAGAGTCTTTTCTCCCTTAATTATGAGGGGATGTGTGTACCTCTTGTTTTAAAAAGGTTGTCATAATCATTCAGTGACTATACCCTCAGTATCATTACACCTGTTAAAGGATGTCATGACTTAAAATACCTACAGCCACAACTGGCAACTCAGTGTTTACACAC
Organism: Chanos chanos; assembly: GCF_902362185.1. Lineage (NCBI taxonomy): Eukaryota > Metazoa > Chordata > Actinopteri > Gonorynchiformes > Chanidae > Chanos > Chanos chanos. The sequence continues at coordinate 20,258,389 of NC_044504.1, forward strand.
CAGCTTTTGTTGTCGCTGCTGTAATGCAAAGTGAGATGTGTAACAACAAGTTATCATGGCCCTAAAGAGACACTACCCTCTATATGACGTCTTAGGAGACACTGGAAAAACTGTATGTCATTCTAACACTATAAGACAAAATGGTTCTCAGTTATATCAAGGTATCTTTGAGGTTACAGCTCACTAGAGCAGTGGTTAGCACATTTCCCAGTTCAGAGGCACTTTTTCCAGGCAGGACGCCAGGGTTATCATTTCTCTACAACTGCAGTCGTTCTGATTAAGTGCATGGTTCTGTCCACACGCAAAGGCACCTTTTCAATAGTTACTGATGGTTTCCAACACACCGCAATGGTGTGACATCCAACTCACTGACCCTAAAAACCTCTACAATCCAACACAAAGCTAAAGCCATTACTTATGACATCCCAGTCCGAGCAGTTGATTCACGCAGATTGATCTCTCACATTTAAGTCTCAGCTCTTCCCTTGGTGTGACATAAAAGGACTCTGGAAAACCAGGAGAGTATTTTCAGCTGAGTCAATTTAAACACAAGAGGGTTCCCTCTAAGAATGTTGGGGCTTTGACAGGACAAGAACACTATCGACCTACTGTCCTTTCCTCTGCCTCACTACCCCATCCCTGGAGTGTGACATTGATACCAGTATTGATTACTCTACTTGGGTGGTAAACCTTGACGCTCACTCAAGCAGTGCTCTCAATGCAATGCATGCTATTAAAACTGAGCAGCGAGAGCATGACTCTCAAATGCAAACCAAAATGCACGAAATATTTGTCCAGGAGTTTGGTTAATTAAGTGTGTTGTGAATAATGAAGCCAGATAAAAACAATGTATTGTGCAAGCCACAGCCTTGCAGTGAGAAATCGATGCCGATCAATGTGCCTCATTGTCTGCAATATTTCTAAACATTAGCACAGCTCAGCTGGGTTTGCGGCCGTTCATTTTCAATGACAGAACTAATAAATCCGTCTTTCAACAAGACAACACATTATGCATTTATACAGCAGCAACAACACTGAGCATGATTGATAAAGCTGCTGAGAGCAATGGATAGGAAAACATATAGGCTACTTTATTATATAAAAAATAAATCTGCATTAGCTGAATTAGTGTAATATCTATAGGGCCTTGGAGAAGGTCATTGAGGACCAAATTGTTTTACTTTGACAAGATTGCAATAGCCTCTGGATAAATTGCATTTATCTCTGCACAGGACATCACTTCATCTTACAGAGCAGGACAACAATAAGACATCCATCAGAAAAATACAGGTGAAGTAGACAGATAAATTGTGGATAGTAGTAATCAAAATGGATAGAAACCCAATTTTCATCTTTTATTCTTGCTAGCGGAGAATATGTTAACTTTCCATACAGTAACGCAAGACATCGGAAGAATTCACCTCTAAACCACATACAGTAACTAAACACAGTCAAGCTCATATGGAGTTGAGTTTAAAAACTGCCAAAGGACATTTTGTAAGTAAAGAGTTGCCAATATGAGCTATACATGTAAGATTCTAACACCATTATATCAATTGCACTGTAATTAAATTTAGAAAATGTCAAATGGAATTGGAGGCATTTACCTGTAAGTAATGACAAGGCCTCAATGAAGGTTTGAGATCTGTTGGTGTCATAGGTTTCTCCAGGTTGAGAGAGGACTTGCGATAAGCCTCCTTGGCCTGACTTACAGTCAGTGTGGACCAGGAGCTTCGCTTCATGAACTTGCCCTCAGGTGCCATGGCCATGCTTTCGCATGCTGAGCACTTGACGTCATTGTTACTCTTTGAGGTCTTGAGTGACAGGTCTCCAAAGTGACTCTGCACTGACTCTGGGTAACAGTGGCTGATGTGGTCCACATGGTGACGGCTCATGACACTCGGAGTCCGGTATGTACTGTCACTGTCCAGATTGTCATCTGAACTCCACCATCCAGCGATCCCTGAACGGTGCTTGGAATCGGCCTTGCGTTCTTTACTTTTGCTCCGCTTACTGTGCTTGTGGTGGCCACTCCCACCGTGATGGTGATGGTGGTGGTGGTGGTGGTGGCCTCCATCTGAGCGAGAGTCACCTTTGGAGGAGCCGTTCATCTTGGATGAGCCCTCCAGTGAGTGAGACTTGGTGAACAGCTTCTGCACAGAGTGGACCAGGTGGCGGATACGGCCTGGGCTCTCATTGCGCTGCTCGCTGGTGGCGGTGGTGGAGGTGCGCTGGTATTGGAGAGTATGGAAGCCATCACGGTGAATTGGTAGCTGCTTCTCAAATTGGTCCAGCAGGTTGGGAGGGATACGGTTCATCTTCCCACTCCCTCCTCCCCCTACGCCACCTCCACCCCCTCCACCTCCCCCACCTCCTCCACTGTGTGAAGTGGAGCAGTCATCCCTTGAACCATCGTGGTGCGAGCTGTAGTGCATCCTGGGGAAAGTACTGCTTGAGACATGGTCAGACGGGATGGAGACAGGCATCACCATGCACTCTGAGTGGATGGAGCTGCGAGGGGAACAGCGGTGGTGATCAAGCGGGCAGCTCTCGGTGGGGCTGAGCAGGTAGGACTGCCGGGCTTCAGATGTGCCATGCTGAAGATGGTCAAGGGAGTGTTCGCAGTCGCCGATGCCACAGGTATGTCCTGGTGTGATGGTGAGCTGGGGGCGGCCGCCTGAAAGACCTTTCATGTTCCTGGGTGGGGAGGGGTAGCTGTCTTCATCGAAATACTGGGACGGGGACCATGAATACTGCTGGTCTGCGAAGGACAAGAAGAGAATGAGTTGGTTAGAGGTTTGTTTTAAATAACAATAGGCAGTATGATGCAATGTGGTACAGCTCAGTGCATCATATGTATTTATCTGGTCAAGAATAAGTTGTTTTTCAAATGTAAAAAAAAAAAGGTGGTAAAAAGTGAAAATATAGCATGGCACAAGCTAAACTCTAAAATTCACTGTGGTCCCTCCTTGTATGCTCATGTGTAGCATATAAGGACACAACGAGCAGCTCCAGTTCCCATTTATCCAATGCAAAGTGAAATAATAGCCTATCATTTTGGCATCAGGGTGTCATCCGTCAAAGCCAAGTCAGGGTTGGGGGGGAGGAGAGGAATTTTTTGAGGTGCATCTGTAGATGTCCTTGAGAAACATCGCTGCAAGATTAAAACTACATTCCCCGTATTCCTTCATCAAGGGCAAACGCACAGAGGCCTAGCATTTAATTTAATCTCAGGGAAGCTTCAGCTACCTCATTTAGATGTTCCTTTTTGTCGCTTTTCTGCTGACCTAACTCCGCACCAACTGAATTCAATCATTTAACATGATATAGTATGGTTACATGAATGGGGGAAAAAAACCCTTCAGGTGTTGCTGTTCCCGGCGTTATGATAACGTATTGTATACCTAATAAGGTCAATTCCACTGCAGCTTTAAGCTGAAAAATAAGAGGAATAGGAATAGGAGGAATAAGAGGAATTTCTTACTCAGTCTTTCTCTCAGATTATATTTAGATAAAAACCTTGCTGTCTTCAAAGGCTCACAAAAAGATGCATGTAGAATCCCACAGTTACAATGAAACAGGTGCCCCAGACAAAAGGAGTTTTTTTGGGGTTTTTTTTACAGAGACTCATGGGAAATCGGAATGAACACATATTACGAACCCAAGCTATGCTACAACTGGTGTCAAATAGATCAAGACATAATATTTTTACATAAGCTCAAATCGGTTATTGAATCAACTAATAATCAGTGATTAATCATTAATCATTGTACTGATTTGATTGTCATTGAGGTCAATTATCATTTCTGAGAAGGAGAAGAAAACTGGACAGAAAAAGACTAGTGACTTCAGAAAGGGATGAAGCCTCAATTGGTTAAGAGGGCAATTATTAATTTATGTGAGGAAATATGTAATGCAGAAGAAAAATTCATACATTTGGAGGTATATGTCATGCTTTCAAATGTCCATGTGGTAAAGTACTTAGAACACTGAACTCTGATGATTGAAAGAGCTGACACTACAAAGCTGATGACTCCTCTAGGCTGACATACACATTTTCTTAAATGAAAAGCTTCCATTGCATTTCTGTGACTGATGTTACAGTATGTGCTGGAAGCTCTGCCAAGATCCCTGAATTCTAAGAGGGAGAATGTCGAAATGTTTTTTGTCCAGAACCTGTGGATGAAGGCAAGATGAATGGGTAGCTCACACTGTCACTCTCCTCACTGGTGAGCCTGTCTGCCGATGGAGGAAAAATAGTCTGAGTCATATGACAGTACCAAGCAGCCGTGTTCCCAGAGAAGAGTGTGATGCTACGTCTCTGTCTACGGTGGACCTGGAACAAATGTGTATCAGCTGAATGACTGTCCCAGCGCTTCCTGTCTCTGTGCTTTTCCCTCTCTTATACACTAACCTTAACTGACTGGGTAGGAAAAAACCATGATAAAGTTTTTAGAAGATACTCATCTGATGCTTGTTTGTTATTGCTTGAATATATGTAGTCAAATTAGAGTTTAAGTAACTTAAGGTGCATAAGCAGAAATTAGCTATAAAGGTATACTGACAAAGGGCCCAACGATCTTAACAAAATACTTTCACCAAGGTCTGGTCGAAAGGAACATCGTGTGAAGTGTACTGAGAACACCTAAATAAACGCTGAATCATGAATCAATGTCTCTAATTACAATTCAACACAGCAAGGCATCTTTCATAAAGCTTTTCCATAAACCTGATCACCTTTCGTGCTTTTTCTGTATTGATGGAACATATCATCTGTTTGACATCATTTGTAGGGCCAAAATTAACCGAACAACCATCACATGATACACTCATACCAAAATCAGTGTCAATTCTGTTTAAGTCAACTGGTCATGTATTGGTTATGTCTTGCCGGATCCCGACTATTACTTTCTTCCTAATTAGTGACTCTGCTTCTTTGGACCAAAGGGCACGGATGAAAGATTCTGTGAAGAGTCTCAAGTCATCTTTACTTGGGTCTGTGCACTGCACCCACTATATGAATAAAGTACATTGTGCTCGTCTTATCACATTAGCATTTAAATAGCATTACGTCTACTCTGACAGTCTGGTCTGACAGTCCCAAACTCTCCCTTCATTTGGCCTTGTTACAGGACTTGAAAACAAAGTTAGAAGATAATCAGTCCAGGAACAGACATCAAAACCAAGGCATATAACCTTCAGAGTTGGCCATGCCTCAATTTGAGAGAAGCATAGAAAAAACAACTACGGTTATTGCGGATCCATTGTTCTGCATCAATAAGCAACTGCAAGGAGGGTAGACTGCAGAAAATCTTAATAGAGTAAGTACAGAGTAGGGTACCCTTTGCAAGGAGAGGGAGTGAACACATGAAAATGGGATGACAGAACCCCAAATGGACATGTAAGCTTTGAGATAGCACTCATAACACACACAAACAAACAAACGCATGCATGCATGCATGCGCGCGCGCACACACACACATGCACAGGTTACTTCTCCATCCTATTGTCCTACGGTTGGTAACATTCAATAATAATTTTCATTAATAACTCATTTTCTTACTTTTTATAACATAATTATTATAAACTGTTACACATTAAGGTTATTTCTTTGTATATTCCACTGTTGAAAAGATTTAATACATTGTTTCCTCTTCATATCTTTATAACCAGAAACATTTCAATGATAAGTACCATTTCCTGTAATACTGCTAAACAATTACATACCATAAATAATCAAAGTACGCCAACAGATGTATTCAGTTACCAACTATTATCTTAAATATATGTATTATACTGCCAATCTGTTGTGAGTATGACCTGATTGCTCCCAAAATACATGAAAATTAAGTTGTTGTTTATCACCCTCTACGCTATCACTTAGCCAACACACATAGCTGAGCTTCCTAAGGCTGAATGAGGTCACAGTGCTATTAAACAACGTCCCTTCTCTGGGAACATTCAGTTGCAGTTTGGCTGACCTCTGCAGTCTAAAGGATAATATGCCCAGATGCTCTGTATTCAAAATACTCTGCCATTTTTCTTTAAGAGGGAAAAAAGGGGGATTCAAGTCTTCTCATATATTCTTCAGGTCAACTCAGTGTTGAACTAAATGGTTTCCCTAAGTTTTTTACTTCAGAGCTCTGAGGGCAGAGTGTTGTTGTTCTTGTACCCAGGAAGACTCTCTGTCTTTGACATACAAAGGTTATAGTTGTAAATATCCACGCAGGTAATTTTAAAGAATGAGTGGTGCCAGAGAAGGGCAGGGGATTAAAAAAAAAGACAAAGAGATAAAAAAGACTTTTTATATTACTGTGAAATAAACAACAAATTCACCGCAAAACAAATTCACCTCCAACAAAAACACCACAATGAGTAAACAAAGCAATTGATATGGCTACTTCATTATCCATCTCCCAAAGGTTAAATGCGGTCTCCAAGGAGCATGGGCCTTTCATTAGAGACCCAAAGTGAGAAAAATTGTTGCTCTTAACCCCCTTGAGCGAAATGGCCGTGACCATCACTATTAGATTTGAAGGCCGCTTGGTAGATAATTCAGACAGGGAGCACCAACAGAGAACAGTTATTCAGTCGTCCTCTTTCTCACATCACCAAGAAAGGAGAGAGGAAGGGTTCGAGATGAACATTTTCAGTCAATGGCATGGTTTGGCACCCACATCCCCCCCATAATGTCCCACTTTACTGTATTCAACTCTGAGGTGAGAAGCTATATCAAATACATTTGGCTTTATAAAGAAAAAAGAAATAAGAAAGATGTGACGTGCTTTCAACCAACAGGCTTCACAGATAGGGCTAGGCTTGTCTTTGGCTGTAGTGAATGCTTTAAATCGAAATGAACTTTTAGTTGCACAAGTCAGATTTACTGGGACAACATTTTTTTCATTTTACACGTAAATTAGTGGTTCGATCTTAAAATGAGAAAACTGGTTATGAAGATCTGTTACTCATGCTTTAAGATACTGTTCGAAATCTTACATTGTGGTTGACAGTTCCATAACTAAACTGAACTGAACAAGCTGGTTCAGATGAGGTCCTGAGGTTTGAACCGTGACTTACAACAAGGTTGTAATCAGTAGCCCTTGAGACTCACCCCCAGTGATTGTGGTGTTGTTACTTCGGCTTTTCAGAAGCCTTCCCCACTGAGTTGGACCAGGGGCACCACACCTTTGTAACTGGTATGGATAGCTAAAGCACCCTCTGTGTGCTAACAGAATGTAATGATGCAGCTGACTCTCTTTTCCCCCTCCTTCTGTTTTTCTCTCTGCAGAGACAAGCGGGTAGTGACGTTACTGCACATACTTTGTCACTCCGGAGAGAGAACGCATGCCCCGGGGGAAGAGAGGTGAAGGCACATTCTGAATCTCACGCATTTTACACTAAGGACATTGCAAATGTGTTGATAGCACAATAGCCTTTAACAGCCTTTTGTAACAGAGAGGAAAACAATGGGAGAGACACTGATTTATCAAAGTGCGCTGCATCCAATTTTTTTTTTTTACAAATATTAAAATTGCAAAGAGAAGTGTCAAGAAGTATTCCAGTTCATCTTTCTCAGGAGAGGTATATTAAAGATTGAATGATCTCAATCTAACAAAATAGCACACCATTTAAACAGTACCTTCAAGGTTTTTTTTCTCTCTGGAAAAAAATGCTAAGCAGAGATGTTGCCATTCCCCAAGAGTCTTGATGTTCTATCAAAATATGAAAGGCTTAATAACAAAATCCATCCTACGCACGACCACCAGAGCAATGATTTTCTTTTCTTTCCTAAAATCTTTCTCCAATTGTGGAACATTCTGGGACAGATCAAGGGGTTTATGTTGTCCTGCCTGTGAGAGAATATGGTGTTGTGATAAGCTGAGTGAATCAATGTTTAAATGCTTATCAAAAAGAAGTGAATTAGCAGCATGGTGATGAAGTGTTATCTGTGCTTTGCTCAGCTCTTTGTGGTAAAACATGGTCTCCACATCAGGCTCATGAATAAAGCAGATCTATATTCTCAAGCCTTAAGGCATCTAAAGTGGGGAAACTCTTCAAAAAAGGCATTTTCATAATCTTTCACTGAGCTACGGGACTCTGGGGGTAATCTGTAGTGTCAATGAAGCAGAACACAAAAGTTAAAAAAAAAAATCAAAACTATCACAGTGACCTAATGACTAAAAGTACCTACATTGTCCTATATAGACTCTTTGAATTTTTAACCATTTCAAGTTGCTCGACAGAGATAAAGAGGTGGTCTTGACTGAGCCCACTTGTTTGCAACACAACTGTGATTCATAAGACAAGCACACCAAGAAAAGCTCATGAATACAGTGTGTTGCTTGAACAGCACAGAGCTCAGCCACAGGAAAAACCCTTTATGAGTAATTCTCTTATGTAACCTTAAAGGATACACTCCCAGGCATCTGAGTCTGTCAAAAGTGCTTAAAATAAGATTTACTGTTACCTCGGTAACAAACAGTTCAAAACTCTGATGTGCTATCATCATGGTGCGTTGTCAGAGCTGCCCTCATACATTGTCTCTTGAGGGTTGACAGCTTTATTTGACATTGTTGTTATAACATGTTAGTAACCGCATGATTAGTCCAGCAATCTGATGTTTTTAAAACTATATTTAAAGGACATTTGCTGCACATCTGGACCTAGTGTCCTATATAGTCCATGTTTAGGGTGATCTGCAGAATACATCATATAAATCTTATAAAAATGACTAATTCAAAAAGTTAATTGCTTAAAAAAGTTTTACCTACTCCATATCGGGGAAGAATGTGTATATTTATTGCAGTTTCATAAATGCACACACAAATACAAACAAACAAACAAAAAAGCGTCATTAAAGGATCATGAGCAATGGCTTGACTACTTCATAAATAAAAGGACATGACCCCTCAATTTCTAGCCTTCCAAGAAGCTATAAAATAGCCTAAAAGGCCAGAGCAACAAAAAGTTCCTTTAGATGGAACATCACAGTTACTGGCTACAGATATTTAAATGAATGACTCTGTATCCAGTCATGAACAAACCCTTAAACGGCAGTGGCCAAAATGCCTGCTGATGTCATCATGCTCTATCTCAAATGACCAAGCACTTACAACAAAAAAGTACCATGACTGGATGAATTTTGTTGTTTACTAAACTTGAATATAGAGTGCATTTTGCACTTGGTCTATTTTATGTGTACTGCAAATTGAGAAGTAACAAAAAAGTGACCTGGGCAAAATTCAACAGCAATCTATTGGTTATGAAACACTGTGTGACCAAGACACAAAATGTTCAGAACTCAAACCAGCAATACTATGTGCTAAAAAAGAAAAAAAAATCAAACCCCTTTCTGCACAGATGAATCAAAAGTATCATGTACACTTTTAACCAATTCTGCTTATTCCTCTTGTGTTCCTATGTGAGGGTGGACAGCGGAAGTTAATGACTTTAGAAACTGAGTTGATAGGCATTTAGGTTGAGATTACTGCCTCCTTTAATGGAAAAAAACGGAGATATTATGATACAGCCAGTGTGTTAAATAATTTGCTTTGATGTTATCTTTCCCATATCTGTGTTCTCGCCGATGTCGCTCTAATACCAAGATAGAGAAACCAACTAGGCTGCTGCAGGTCTCGCATAATTACATGTCTGAGGTCATTCAGCAGAGAAATAATGTTCGCAGAATCACATTAGAACATGTGCTAACCCCTGTACAAATGCACATTCATGCTCACACACACACACACACACACAAACACACACACACACAAGCTTTTGACTGGCAGTCTTGATACAAACAAATTGCAGAGGTGCACGAACCATACTCAACCCTTTCAGCAAAGTAATGGGTTGTATTTTTAGATTAGATTAAAAGTCAAAAAGTGAGGAAGTGTGCATATGATCACAACATTATTCTACACATACAGCTCGCATGAGAAAGAAAGCGTGATGCAGAGAGAGAGAGAGAGAGAGAGAGAGACATACAAGTACATAGGAGCATGCGTATGCACAGACAAAAACATTCTCCAAAATAAAAAACAGACACAAACAGACTCTGAGTTAAAGAGTATGCCATTGGCTGCAGGGAAGAGATGGACAGGAGCAGAGCTGGCTGTGAAATCTAATTAGCTTAAGTGGAGAGGGCCCGTGTTTTACTGGCTGCTTCAGAGACAGTGAAATGAAAAAGACTGCCATTGACCTCGGCCTGAGAACACTCTAAACCAATCACACAAAAGAAAATTTACCACTGCCGGGCACCAAAGCACCAAATACGACTTCATGAAAGCCACTGATAACCTTGTTGAGATGTGCACAGCTACAGACCCTGTGTCAACACAATTCCGGGAGAGGTTTTATATAAAAAATAGAATAGTTTTTATCTAATGGATGAAACAGTGACTAACTGGAAGAACTTATACTGGTGCTTTATTAATCACATGAGACTTTTCATATTTCACACTATTTCTCACTATAGTTTGTGAAAGAACATAGATGCAAAGAACGCTACAAAATTAAAAATCACAGTACAGGCTAATCTTTCATTGAGCATTATCAACAGAAAAGTGCAAAATGTTTTAGAATGACAGTCAACTGCATCAGCAAACAGCATATACCGCACATCATAAACATTCCCAGAGCCAACTCCCTCTGGCAGAGAATCTCAATGAAACGACACGTGAGTCACCAAAATAGAGACGGATATACTTCCAATCTGATTACAGGCACCACGCCAGCTTCTGTAACCTTGTTAAAGAGCCCACGGGTTCAGTCTCTGCACAGACACACTGTACACTGCTGCTCTGGGACGTAAAAACCTTCTCAAACTACACTGTCTGAATGATATTCATTTACCAGTGTGGCTCCCAAATATTGATCATTAAAGGATTCAGAAAAGTTCCTACATCTGTCTGCTTAGACTTTGTAAACACGGATCAAACATACAAGGATTTGTGTCATCCTTTAGATAAAAACTGTCTGGTATATCTTTATATTATTTTAGCCAGAGGATATAAAATGTTACTTCTACCTAAATCTAATTTGTAGGACAGCACCATGTTGACTTTGATTGTGAATGATGTGCAGAATTGACCAAGACATCATGGAAGGACAAGAATATCTGAAAGCAAATTAGAATGTTACGCTTTTGAAGTTGATGGTTTTTTAAATAGCTTATATAGCCAAACTACGTCAAAAGCTGTTAGGCAAGGTTGTTTACATTGAACAGAAAACCTCAAATGCTAAACCAACCCTCTCCCTTCACCTCAACCTGCAGCAGCCACTAGAAACTATTTCTTTCCATCTGTTGGTATCTCAAAGTTTTGATCAACTAATTAGGGTCTTTTATGAAAGAGATACAGCGCCACCTACAGGTTCTGTCTCAGTGGAACTGAGAGTTGGAAACTAAGTTTGATCCTGAAGGGGGCAGAGGCTTGAACATCTTGCAGGCAGTGGATCCAGAAAAACTCCTGGATCCATTGCTTGCAAGCTAGCGTCTGCATAAAGTTGGCCTTTTTGCAGACTGGACTCCAGACCTTCATCCAGGTTCTCATATTTCTCCCTTATGATTAAATTCTCTTTCTTACCCAGCCAAAACTTTTCATAACTTGTCTTTCTCTCCACTCCTCCGTTCATCTGTTCATTGGTATGAACATCATAAGTCAGTCTCTTTGCTCTCTTTCTTTACAGGCTGCGACAGGATAAGTCAGCACTGTAGCAAGTCAAGGGTAGGCAGAATGTGAGATATGGGGGTTGAAAGGGATATGTTTCTTATGAAGAAATGATCAGAAGAAAAGGGACAGTGCTGGTGAGAAAGCAAATGATATAGAAAAAGAACAAAGAGTGGAAGAGAGCAAAGTAATACATGACATTGATAAAAAGGCTGAGAAAGTCTGTGAGAAAATAGGGAAAGAACAAATGATAGATTAACACAGTGTGAATTATGGCTTATATCTCCAACAAATAAGACACATTTGAAACTTCATTGGTACATGCAGCATATCACACACTTTCTGGCTGTTGTAAACAGGCTTTTGATATAATTAGTTTGAAAATAAATCAATAAACAACAGCTAAGTATCACCCACTCAGCCCCCAGAGTGAAGTCTTTTATGTTTGACTTGGCAGGATTTAGCTTATTTTCACCAGACCTCCAGAGACTCAAAGTACAGCTGAGACAGCTTGACATCACCTCCTCAAGTCTGTCTAGTGTGAGGCTGCATGGGAACAGGTGGTTAAGCATTGGTACAGCATTTCACGCCAGTATCTCCTGCTCAAGACAGAATGCCATGTGTACCACTTCACTCAGAGAGACACTCCATTCTCTGAGCTCAAACTCTTATAATGATGTTTGAGCAATGAAGATCCCAGACCTGCTAAGAGACTCTTGAACACTGAGCCATGTCCATACCCTCTCTTAGAGTGAGGGATCTGAGTCTGAGCTGCTTCACATTTATCATGAGCCTAGAGCTTTAAGGACACTGTAATGTTTTTGACTGTATAGTAGAATCTTTACAGTTTGGTTCAGCAAGACTTCAGTCTATAGATACATAATTTAGATGGATATACTACATTAATATCACATTTAGATGGGAATAACACATCCATATGAGACCATAATAAATGGATACATAATATATTTGCTTTTTAGCAGAAAAAATGATTTGACTGCATTGAGAGAAAATGATTTACTAACCACATCACGATGCAAAAGTGAAAGATTCTGCATCAACACAGAAAGAAAAAACAATCGAGTCTTAAAAATTGTAATTAAATAACATACATGCCAGCATACTGTTTTATTGTAAATGAAGTAGGCTAAGTAACTAAAAAGTATCCCACCCCCCCTTCCCAGATACTATGTTTATCACTTGTGCCTGGTGTGACTGGAAACATGGCGGAGGGAGAACAACATATCCAGCAGCCAGAGATTAGAAATGCATCCAGTATCTTAAAAGCAGATGTTTGGGCACATTTCAGTTTTTATGAAAACATAGGCAAAAACGAGCTTGACAAAACATATGCTGTATGTAAGATCTGCCGAGCGAAGATTAAATACTTCGGCAATACAACAACCATGAGGAATCACATCACCCGCTTCCACCTAGAGCTAAACTTAGCGAACCCCAAGTATGTAGCTGCTAATCAGCCAACCATACAGCGAGCCATGGTGTCAACTCGAAAAAAGATTTTTATGTTATAGGACTTGATGTAATTTTTGAAAACAGCTGTTATATGCGAAGTTGAAAAGTAGAAACAGTTCAAATCTAAGGGCTTGTATTCTTGTATTAATTAAAAAACAAACAAACGTGGAGGACAAGATGCATCGAGAATCATTCTGTAATTGAATCACTACCCTTTAAATTGTAATCGAATTGAATCGTGACACCAGTGAAGATTCACACCTCTAGATTTACAGGACCCATTATTATTACTGGTCAATCAGTTATTTACTGCTGTGCGTAGTTATTCAGTAGCCAAGCGCTCTGGTCAATGTTATTCTCTCCCTTATGCATACGAGTGCAGGGTAAGCAAAAATGACATGAATGCCAAAAGGACTCTCGAGACTCTCAAAAGAAACTAATATTGAGCTCACTAAAAATTCACCCTAAAAAATGCAGCCAAGAAGAAAATCCAAAACAAATAAAACCAAAACAAATTGAATAAACTATTATTCTATACCCCTACCATGGGTCTTCACTGTAGATTCAAATGAATTCAAATTTATCAGATTAAAAAAAAAATCTGCTCCTTAATTTATCCTATCCAGCAGTTCCAGGGCTGTTTCAGTTAAAACAATTCAAACTAGCCAAATAACTAACCAAGATTTTACCTAATATTTGGATTATGCACACGCATGATTCTCTACCAACTGGTCCTAAAAATGAGAACTGAGATGAAGAAAATTGAGGCATTGAATGAAATCAAAGTACAAATGTGATAATCAGAATAAGAAAGTGAAAACTGTCAATATTTGATTTCTTTCCATGAAATCAGGTTATGCATTATTCTAAGCATTTCTTGGTTTTGTGTTCAAAGAGCTGGCCACATAATAACTGTATTTGTAATTATTTCAGTTGGATTAAGGGTATTAAACTGTAATTATCAGACTGATAATTAACAATAAGTTTTGATCATCTCATTGATTATAAAAACATGAAGTTTCTTACATCCATTCTAAGAATATTGCACTGATTTGAAAAGGCACTGTTCCATTTTTCTTACCTTACAATTTGAGATGTTTCAGAGAGTAGGCCATAACAAAATATCTGATTTCAATACCTGAGTCGTATTGTAAAGAGGGCAACCTTAGTAACAGGAGAAAATGTTTTAATAAAATAATTGTTTGTGGTTAATGTCCCATTATAATAATTTATTCTTGCACAACTAGCTTGTTTAAATTTTTAGCACATAGATGCTGATTATCCATTATTTGTCAAAAGCAAATTATAGTAATATCTTCTGTATTTTAACTGCATTTACTGACTTTGGTAATTGAAAGACATCTGTTAACACCCTCTTTCTAAATAACTGTTGAGTCATTTGCATACCAAAGTCTACAGCTAACTCGGGTAGTGGATATTTCTGATCCTGAACCCATAATTTTTGTCCTGGGGGAGCTACCATTGTTCTTAAGACTAAACCTCACATCAAAATTACTGAAAGAATGTCCACTCCTAATGAGCTTTTTTCAGAGCGTGTATTATACAATGACAACTGGGGGGGACAAGTTTTTCTCCAGGGCTATATACCATAGGATAAATAAATGTTTCAACCCCCCCCTCCCTGAACTCTTGTTTTTACCTCTTTTGGGGGGTCTTAATTAGGGGGGTAAGACCCCCCAATCCCCTCTGTAATTTGCACCCTGGCTTTTTTCCTCCAAATTTAATGTATAATTCAAGTGAGCTTTTAGCAGTTGTTTCACATCAGCTGGTCATCTGTTATTATTTAAAGGAAACATTATACTGTCAAGTTGCTCATTCTTAGTTCATGTGAATTATAGTATAATGTAAATCTGCAACTAACAGAGAGCTCTATACTTAGAATACTTGGGAACCAACACTTTCTAAAATAACAGAAGCTCCAAAATCAATCAACAACAAACTTCCTGAATCTTCCAAATCACATTACCTCTGGAGGCTGGAATTTCAAAGCACAAAGCATCTGGCTTAAATTATAACTGATGATAACCGATGAGTAATTATTAATTCCATTATCACTTTAATGATGCATCCCAACACCTCCTAGGTTTTTCAAATGAAACACAAATATCCCTTCATTTTTTTCTGTTTTAGTCCCTAAGGATGGGGAGGAGCAAGAATGAATAATGCTACCCTGGACTTTTGAAAAAGACAAAGGCTCAGAGAGTCTAGTTATGACAGATTAATGTTGTTTTGCTTGAATTAACAGGGAATATATTACACATGCCATGAATCTGTTTCACTCTATGGTCAATTGAATACAATTTAATACCTAATTATGTCTCACTTGTCATTTTTATGCTACTCACATATGAACAATGAGAGTTGGGAGTTTAACTGATGCTGCCCAATGCCTTGTGATCAGACTTCTAATGCTTTGGCAATGTGTTGTATTTGGGTGTTTGGGTGTTTCACCTCTGTCTCTAAAAGGAGTATGGGACAACCCTCTTGAGCAGCTGGCAGTTACAGCCAGAGTATATCATTCATAATATGACAAAAATAGGATATGTTTCCGCTGGTAATTGAGTTACAGCTTGGTTAACTGACAGAGCCAAGTGGAAGTTGCCATGCCAAAAGAGAGACACTGTGACACTGTGGTGTTGTATGTCATTCAAACAAACCTGGTGTTTCAGTGGAGACCTGTTGTGTAATTAACACCTGGTGTTGCTTTATTCAGTATTGATTACATAACATCAACACCTGTGGCATCCCCATCAAGACCAGATATTTACCACAGCGGAAAGGAAGCACACAAAGAGAGACTGGATGTAACTGAGGCAGAGATAAAGAGAGGGAGAGAGAGAGAGAGAGAGAGAGAGAGAGGGAGAGAGAGAGAGAGAGAGAGAGAGAGAGAGAGAGAGAGAGAGAGAGAGAGAGAGAGAGAGAGAGCATTTTAAAGGTTTTTCATAAGATGGTACTTTAAATTTGCATGTGCAGCAGCTAAATACAATGAGGCAAAGCAGAAGCCCATCTCTCTGGTGATACACTTAACACACAGCCTACCTGGACTTTACAAATGTAAAGAGCATTAACATAATGTACTGAACAATGCAAGATTTCACTGCAAAATCTTCCATGACTGGCTGTGAATTAAAAAAAAAACAAGTCTACAATGTCATTTGCTGTCCTTCATGCCGCAGGCCAGTCAAAACAGACACTTCAGTTTAACTACAGTCAACAGATAAAAATAGGACATGCAATTGACAATAAGCTCTTCCTGCATTATCACCTATACAGAAATAAAATCTCTTTTGTTCTCTCTCTCTCTTTTAATCAATCTCTTCCTGTGTTCCTACCTGACTGTCATTGATACTGACGAAAATATGTTTAGGGAGCACAAGTAGAACTGGACTTTTCTGGCTCAACATTAAATCAGTGTAGCACAGTTAAAAATTAGCACACAAGTAAAGACCATTTCTGTCATGCTTCATAGTAAGAGAACTGGCAAGATCAGTGTGTGTAATATGTATGTAGTATGTCATATGTATTTAGAACTGCTCTAATTACAATGTTGCAGTTTTGTATTTTACTTAAGTAATACATCCTATGAAAACTTTATGCATAATGAGACGTTATAAAGCCTTCACAACACCTCACAATGCCCACGTAATGTATAACGTCTGACACTGGACTTGATAAGTAACCGGGCTGTCATATAACAATAGCCACAAGACAACATAACAGTTTCTGTGCAACGTCTTTTACAGTCTCAGTATTTAGTATAATTCTCAGGACAGAAAGTGGTACCCTCACTTTCCAAACAACATCATGCCAGCTGAAGATTATGTGAAACAGTTGAAATGAACAAAAGCCTGCATCACCACGAAGGCAACCTAAGTGTGGCGTTCCACTAAAATGACAGAAATGCATCAGCAATACCTAACTGATATCCTCACGACTAGGAGCTATCCACTGACTGACATCTATGTTTCAAAACAGCTCAAACAATGTAACAGCCAGTGTAGCCCTGAGCCCGAGAGTCATACACCAACAATGTCACATAAAGGA
Source organism: Chanos chanos (assembly GCF_902362185.1). NCBI lineage: Eukaryota > Metazoa > Chordata > Actinopteri > Gonorynchiformes > Chanidae > Chanos > Chanos chanos. The sequence goes on from NC_044504.1 coordinate 20,275,596, forward strand.
TAACATTACATGGTTTGTGTGGCTTAGAGGACGAATCACGTCACTTGCATTTAAGTGATCATACTAACTGTTATGCAGGCAGAAGCAGGACAACCCCATCCCCTCTGCTGAATTGACTTGAGGTCAGCATTTCACAGGCTCTTGGGGAAGGGGTAATTATGATAGGTCTGAGCTGAACTGTGGAGGTATGGCAAGGTGAGCGGGGGGGGGGGGGGGGGGTATGCAAGGGTTTAACCCAAGGGATATGGCTTCACTTGAGTATCTGTGCCGTTCTCAGCATGCCGGGGCACTGCTAATCGCATGCCTGACAGGAAAATGCTGAGAGTAACCCACCGGGCTCAGTGCAGTAATGCAACAGGGCATGTGTGTGCCCTGTTGGGAATGAATGCATTTGCACGCACATGGCTTTTCTGTGTGCTGTAAATGAGATGCTGTTTTAAGGTGAGGCTCACATTGGAAGAATCTGAATATAAACAATGTACTTGCAACTGGTACTTGCAACGAGCAGAGCAGTAAATAATATTAATATTATTTGAACATGAAGAAATATTATTCATACATTCTAAAACCATGCTGATTATAAAAGTATCCATCCAGTTATCTATCCACTGTAATAGTACTGAGAAGCAGAACTAATATTATTGAGCCATAAAATATTTCAGCAAACCATGAGTATTTTTATTTTCTTTTTTAGGGGAACAGCTCAGCAAATTTCGGTGAAAAACTTACAATCTATGAGTGTAGCTAGAAGCTAGGAAATCATACAACTGTCTTACCAGAAATTGAATTGAATAGTTGAATTACTTACATAATTGATTTCACCCCACTGAAAAAGTTGTTCACTGTTACAGTTCTGACAAATATCAGGGCCGATTGATGAAACAATAGAAGCACATAAGAACAGAAGCAAATAATTCAACGTAATTTTTGTTGTATGATATATATCATGAAACACAACCTCAATTACACTATGAATATGAGACTATGATTTTTCAAATTACCTGTTATAAGTAATCATGTAAACCACATGACTTGAAGAACACAGTCATGCAGTATTCACAAGTCATTAACAATTCGATCACAAGACACAGGGGATATCTGGCTTTAAGCATTTGGAGACAGCTAGGTCTGTATGTAGGCCAAATCTGTCACATTGTGGCTATCAGTGATGGTTGGACTGCACTGTAAGTTTCACCTCCACCAACCTGAGTCTTGCAAACAGCAACACATATGACAGGTCAAACCTCCACACCAAACTGCATCCATTCATCCACACACACACACACACACACACACACACACACACACACACCAGCGTGCAAACACACACATTCAAGCAAACAAATCCACCAAATGCACTTGCCAAAGAGAGGTGTAGCTGATTCTCAAATCACTGAGTCAACAGTGCGTCACTATGGCAACCTCTAATGAGCATGAGCTTTGGCTCAGTAAGCCAGCAAACACCACAGTTAAAAAAGAGACTGGCTGTACAGATACCGCAAGCAGTTTGAAAATGTCATGACTGGTGTCTATTTGACGGTACAAGACTGCAAATACTTCAATACATCCATACCAAATGTTTTCTTTTTTCATTTTTCATCGTAGAGCATCTTCTCTCCCCAACCTCTGATACACACCACTGACATGTTAGCAATGGAACACATCTTTAAAAGCAAATAATAGCAACAACAACAGCAATAACAACAACAACAACAACAACAACAGCAACAGCAATAATAATAATAATAATCTTCTATAGGTCCTCAAAAACTGGTACCTCCTTTGCCTCAGTGAAAAGCTAAAGGATATTTTAATTTTAATTAATAAAAGAGTAGCTGACAACAACTTATAGAAGTAAAATTTCATCAAAACTTGAACAAAAGAGATGGCAAGGCAGGGTGTGGGGGTGGGTTAGCTGCAGTTAAAACTGGAGCACCACGTCTGTGATTTGAAGCGTGACAGCTAAAATTCCCCTTTGGTGTGCATATATGAGTCAGTTTGACTTTTTGGAAAAGAACCGTAAACCATATCGCTCATGGACTTCCCAGGAGCGATCAAGCCCTTCTGTATTTATGAAGTTTGTATGTGAGTAGAGAAAGAAAGAAGGAGAGAGAGACAGAGAGAGGGAGACAGAGAGAGAGAGAGAGAGAGAGAGAGAGAGAATGTGTCTGTGTGCATGTGTCCAATTGCCATGTGGGATGTAAATGCTATTTTTAGGTGCATAGTGAGCACCTTTGGTGTCTGAACCATGCCTCAGAGGCAGTTCAAAGGCTGCTACAGTGAATGGGAGTGAGTCTGAGAGTGCCAGGCTTTGTTTGAACTGCACCGTGTAATTAATAATGGAAATTTAACAATGAAATAGTAAGTACTTTAAGAGCCAGACACTCTGTAGAGAGGCTGGCTGCTCAACAGACTATGTGTGGACCTCTCAGTGGCCAGTGAAATACATTAACGGCCATTCATCTGTGTGGGTTCCAGTGAGTCAGCATTCCACAGCCAGCTCAGAGGGTAGAGGACCTGCTGGTCATGTCAACTTTAAACTGTTTTCTTGTGCTTCTGTTGGAATCAGGGCTTTTTAGTGTCTGCTTGCACTCATGTGTTAAAATCTGACCATAGTTTCATATAGAAAGACAACAATGTTATTTTTGAATAGTAAAAAAGCATGCTAACTGGAGGCTATAGGGTTTGGCCTATACAGTTATAGAAATAAAACATAAGAAAAAAGTTCAGCTCATAATTGCAGCTATGTTGACTAGTGGAAGCTGGAAATAAATAAACTGTATACTACCTTCTCCTAACAATCATATAATTCTGTAATAAGTATATAATGAAGTGCAGCATACCTTATATAAGTATTCATATGTGACCTTTCTTTATAGACATTTTTTCAATATCAAACATTATGACAAGTTGGTAACTAAACAGGTGGCAAGTATATAGAGTGCACTGTGTCAGCCAGAACTTGACAGCAGTTAAAGTATGCAGTCCAGTATGTAAATACAGTTAGTAAGGACACTTAACCAAAAGTGACCTCAAATGTATTATAGACAATCACCTATTGAACAGGATGCTATGACCCCAAACAGACATTTTAAACCTGCCTGTAATAGCAATTCTACAGTGTTCAGACCAAGAGAGAACAGCTAAACCAATATTAAAGAACTGAGATTGCATATTTTTCCTCCAGAAGAAATTTATGACTAAGCAATCAAACCTGTTCCATATTTGTGATTTCGGTAGCTCACTATGAGCTTACCACCAGCAATATTAGCAACAAACTACATTTCCCAGGACACTTCTGGCATTTGCAGGATAAATTCCTTCTAATGCTATGAGAGAGCAGAGGAACAAAACCCAAGGGCAAGACAGCATATTAGTCAGGACTGAAAAGGTGGCATCTGTTTGGTGGTAGTGGTTTCTGTATTTACTTCTGCTGTTGGAAGGTTAACAGCCTGTGAGCCTGCAGATACACACAAGTCTTAACCACATGTGACATAGCTGTCTCATACTGAAAAGACGGTTTTAAAAATGAACGGTTACGTGTTAATGGGGTCTCAAATGAGACAGGGACACGGTTTGCCGACAGAACGGCAAGCGCATCCAAGGTGTAAGACTGGAAGAGGGGGACCAGATTTCTTCATTACAGGCTCTGACAGGTTTTTCAAGGACCCTGTGTTATTTCAATCCAGAGTGTATTTGCATTGATACTGAACTGAGGCTTTTCAGTAAATGAGAAAGTAGCCATGCATGCTAATGGTTTCACAGCGTCTCTCCTTGGACATATGGGTAATCATGGGATACACGTTGTGTGTCCTCATCAACTGCATCACTGCCTTTTGGATTTAGTCAACGTGAAAGTTATGCTTCACACAGCACATTCAAGCAAATTCTTTCTAAAACGACACACAACAGTGTCATGTTAATGCCCGATGCTCTTTTCTAGAGTCTCAAAAATATTTGCAACAATGGGACCTGCCAAGAATCTGCAGCATTTCTGATTAAAAAGGGAGAAGCAGGTGAACAAATCATTAATGTTTGGTTTGTTTCAATAGCATAGTGCTTCCTTTAAGTAGACATAGGAACAAGTTTATTAAGCTGTTGCTGTGTCAAAATCTATTATTAGCCGCTAACTCAAGGGTCAGAAGAGTTGGTTTCATTAGTGAGAACTGAGAACTGATCGAGACTGGGGAGCATAAGAGAGAGACAGAGAGAGAGAGAGAGAGAGAGAAAGAGAGAGAGAGGAACACTACTGGAGAGTATATTAAAGATAGGGTAGGTGGATGGATGGCTAACAGATGTGTGGTAATTGACCATTTTGCTTCAACAGTAATGCCCATGCCTGGACGACCGTGAGTTGTGACATCCTGTGAGTGAAAATTCACGCTGATACCTTTGGCCTCTCTCTCTCTCTCTCTCTCTCTCTCTGCCTCTCTGTCTATGGTGTCAGAATAAGAGAAAGACTTATGGCAGACTCTAAGAGTCCTTTGTGCCTTTTCTCTCAAGCCTGGTTGTGTTCACAGGTTGTATAATAAATACACATTCCTGTATTTAATGAGGCTGTACACTCTACAGCTTGACAACCTTGATTATGCCAATCCACTGAACTGCCCACATGCCCTGAGACTGAACATGCAGTCTGCTGCCCTGTATCATGGGCAGTACCAGCTTAAATGAGAAAAAGAGAAAGACAGGCCAAATTAACAGCATGGCATACATTCAGGACTGATGAGAAAGCTGAGTGTCCTCTCACAGAACTTTATTGAGCAATGTTCCCCACCGCTTTCATTTTCTCATTTGGTATTGAGTTGGTTCCAGAATATGGCAGCACTGAGAAAATACCATATCTCACTGAATTGAAAAAGCCAATCTTGAGAGGAGACATCATTTTAAATACTCTTAAAATTACTTTAAAAGAGTGATTGATGAGTGAAGCAATCTTCTCTGAAAAAAGTTAAGTTTAATAAGACATCATTTATAATATCAAATATATTGTGACATTTAGTCTGACATTTTGCAGCTGATTTATGTAAATTGCATAATTTTAAATTAGCTCTCTTTGCTCACCTCGTAACCTCATATCAAGATCTAATACCCGTTAACAATATCATGTATTTCAGAAACAAATAACTATGAAACTGTAACCATTTACTTTTACACACTTATGCTAGTATTTTTATGTAGTGTGACAGGCAGCTTCAAAACTTAAAACAAAAAAAGAAAAACGAATTGTTTGCTTTACTTTATTTTGTTAATTAGTTTGGAGTTTCAGTTGAGAGGCCTCAGACAGTGAGCTGAGGTGGAAGACTTCCGATTACAGGGCAGTCTTATTAGACTAATTGGCTCTCCCCAGTTTGAATATTTGAAGGAGGTTTGCCTGACCTCCGCTGGGTTGGAAGAGAGTTACCCAAGGCCAACATTCTCTTCTAACAAGCTTTTCAAAAGCTGTTGAGTCGTTCCGAAGCCCAAATAAAATTTCATGAAAAAGACGAAAGAGATGATAACCCCCTGAAAGCTCTCTGTTGCTATCAGTCCAGAAAATGTGTTCCTTGAGCATCCTTAAATATTGGTAATGTAATGTATTGAGGCCAAAACCTTCTAAACATAGCTTTTTTGGTTTATGAAGCATATGTTTGCCACTGTCCAAGCGCAACATTAATTGTGAAGCTTCTCACACCAGCCTTCACTGTTTTGGAACAAACAGACCTGAAATGCTCCCCGGTGATAATTAAGTATGACTTTAGCAGTGGCCCACAAAGGGTATATTTTATCCTCTTGCCTCAGCAGCACCACAATAATGTCTCCCCAGGACCACCACAACTCAGTCTTTTGCTCCTACCATGACATATTTTCTCAATTCCCTTCTCAACAAACCATCTTCACAATGTCTCTCCCCTGGGCTACAGAAGCAAGAAGAGTGAGACAGGGATGAAACAGAGCTGTACCTCTGTGTCTTTCTGAGAAACAAGTCTGGTTTCTGAAACAAACTCATTACTCATTCCACAGAGCTTGGGGTGTCACCGGGCTGATGGGCCTGAGAGATTGATCTCTGAGTAGAAGTAGATAGAAACTCTACTCTCTATCTTTCACTACTGGATGGATATATGTAAACACCAGTCATACAGAATACAGATTTAGTCTAATTTGATTGTGTTGAGGGACGTTGAAGAAAACCAGCTGTCCGGCTGCCGCGCTTATGAATTGGGTTAGATACCATTATACAACGCAAAAGGTCAAAAAACATATTAAGGAAAGTATTTCCTTTTTTAATGCTTAAAAGATTCCAGTAATTGGCATATACTACAAATGACCCCAAGTGACTTTCTATAATAGAGGATTACTGTTGAACTATGTCTTAAAGGATGGGTTCACTCATTTTTTTTCTGTGTGTGTGTAATTATACATTTACTTTTGACTTTTACCTTAACACTAAGAAAGTCTGTAAATATTTAGGATGCTACAAATTACAAACAAAAAGGAAAAATCTTTCCTAAACCAAAAATAGTGTTTGAGTAGTTTCTCTGTAATTTGCATTATATATTGATTTGTATAAACTGAGGTGAACTTTATTCCTGACAGTTATCACACTTACCACATTTTGTACATATTCAGGTCAATAAGGAATTAGATCAATGACATATTGCTTTGCTAGGTCTAATTCAGTCTAATTAGAATTAATTTATGGCTTCATGCCACAGACTCAGCAATTTCTCTGAATTCCAGAGATGGTAGGATGAGATAAAACCATTCTTGCTAAATATTCAAACCTTAGTCAGCGTATAAAAGACTTACAATATTGTAAGTATCTGACGCTCAATTCAAATGACTTATAAAAAATGCATGCATGATAGGAATTCCTATTTAATTATGGCAAATGAAGCCAATTTAATGTGATAGTGGGAACCAGCAACTTTGATATATGTTGTTTCCAGTGTTAAGCGAGCTAAAACTGATGGAAGCTAGGACTTAAATGCCTTAAATAAATGTGCATCTATTTGACCTTCAACCTTTCAGTTGCTGTTCTGGTGTTCCAAAAGACCTCTGATTGGGTAAATAAAAATATTAAAAACATTACAAACAAGTTGAAGTTCATTATGTACAAAGAAGCAGTGACAGGAATGAGGTTAAACTGCTATTAAACTGCTGAGATTGTGCTAAGCCATCAATAAGCTGCTTGACTGAGCTGAAATAAAAAAAAAAAGTTGTGTGCTGTTTTAATGGCCTGTTTATTTAATCCACTTCACCGTGCTGCCTGAGGCAATATAAGGTGTTTCATTTTTTAAAAAAGATGGCTGACAGTGACACAAAACTCCCACTTTCACAAGTGCAGAACTGCTAAGCCTGGGAATTGTGAAACTGTGATAAAAAAAAAAAAAAAACTCTTTGATGACCTGATGGGAGGAATTGCTCCATTGTGACTGCTCATCTTTATGTCTGCCCTTGCCGCAAATGTGGGAGTGTGAGACCGGGGAAGGATAATGGGTTCTCCATTAGGTGAGGCTGACATGATTCCTCTAAGCTCCAATGTTATTATATTGAAGGTTGCTAATATTTACAATGTTTGAGTATGCTCCTACTCTCTTTCTTGCTTTTTTCTTTCCGTCTCCTTCCCTGGCTGCCCTCCCCCATCCCACCTCTGCCATCCTCTCACTATGCCTTTGAAAAGATAATCTAATTTAATTTGAACAACAAACATAACGGTCTAGCTCAATCAGCTGTTACCAGTAGTAAAATAAATAGTCTTAAACAAGATACGCACGTTTTACAAGTATATGTATGACAACTATACATTTTTCTTTAGGTTTATTTCTGATGCTTAGAATAGTATTACATAAATGGTCAAATATGATTCTGTGACATCCATATATTTAACAACAGGGTTGACTCAAAACTGAACTTTTCATGGCACAGTTAAACTGAACTTTTCACAACATATTTATTAGCATTATTAGACATTGAGTGAGCTTATTTGCATGACTTCATGCTGGGACAAACCCCACCTTACAGCAGACTTTTACCCGGTCTAACTCTTCACTGCCCCCTGGCAAACGTCCTGCTCATCCGGCTACTAAACAATGTAAATGGATTCTTAAGATGAAAAATCCATGCAGCCCAATTCAATATGGAACAACCTAACTCTGCACAGTGGGAATATACATTAGGCCTAATTCCATTACCAATAGTTCCCGAACAAATGCAAAGCCCACGAGACTCTAATAGATGCAATAAGCTGGTCTTGCAGAATGTTAGACTAAATATGTCTGTGAAAGAAGATGGACAGAAGAAGCCTTCCAGCTTCCTTATTCCTACTTGTATGATGATAAATGAGAATGCAACATCACTCTGTTGGCAAGGAAATCAAATGACCATGAGTGTCTGCTGCTCTTTTTGTCTCCTACATTTGTTTTGTATGCGGCCCTAATATATCTGTCTTATTTCATGGTTAATGATAAAACGATATAACAATGATAAAAAATTCTGGTCAGGGATATTATCATCTGAGGACTATGATATACAGAATAAAATATTGCTTGAGGGAGTAAGGGGTAATTTTCCCAAAATGGCTGGAAGTTCAAAATCAAGCTGTTTGTCTGATTGGTGTCATCAGTTAGACTCAGACAGTGTTCCCAAACTAATGTGAATGTCTTCTTAACCTCAGGACATAATTTACTCAGTGGTCAGACTTGTTATTTTGCCTCGCAATGATTGGGTTTAGAGAAGCTTCCTCCCTCAGTGGAAACAGCCTTGTACTCATCTCATCACATCACTTGCCAGAACGTATTTCTAACGTCTTTCCAGAGATTCTCGAATGAAAGTTACAGCTTAATCGCTTGTTTGGAATCTGCTCCTTTTTCCACAGTCTTCACTCCTGCTTTTATAAGAGAACACTTGGCCCTGATCAGGTAACATTTACCTACTCAAAGAGCATTTGTACAGCTCCTAACAAATCATCATTTTTGTTATGTATGCTCTCGCATTCTGTCCTCAAAACAAAGTTATTTAAACTGTTTACACACAAATATCACGACAGCCTCCCTAATATTTCCATATCATTCTAATCCAGTGTTTCCCAAAAACCTCCAGAGTTTGATTGGTTTCTTAATCCGTTCCAACAGAAAGCCAGTCCCACAGCTTGATTGTTCTTGCCTGGTCCTGACACTCCTGATTCTGTTCATTGTGTACTTAGTAATCAATTGTTGGTTGAATTAGACATACCAGAGCTGAGCTAATAACGAAAAAATTGGAGCGCATTGGGTGTCTCTGACATGGACTGAAAACACATCAGCCTAATCGTTCACTTGATGGCTCTCTCACAATATTAGCTGGGAACTTGCAGAAAGCAAATGTTTCAATTCTCTGCAGATTTCTATGGAATTGAACAGGAAAATAGTCATATGCTATCAAAACACACGCTCAAAATCAACAGGTTTGTGGAAAATCTGGATCAGGTGAATCTCTTGTTTGCAGCGTAAGCAATGATCTCCCCTGGCAACATGATAGCAGGGGCTATGCTGGGAGAGGAGATAAACAAGAGGATTAGGGTTGATGCAAACCGCATGGGGGAAACATGAAGGAATTTTCCCTTTGTTTAATTGAGTTGGGACCATAGAGTGTAAAAAGAAAGAGGAAGTCATTAATAAGGAATTTTATTAATGACCACTGTTACAATATAGGGTGTGAATTAATATGGGGAGACCAGTTTAACCAGTTTAGTTTGACCAGTTTAGTCTGATATTGTCACTAATTTTGGGTTTCCAGCAACCTCTTTTTAGTGTTGGAGTGTGGTGCTGTTATGCCACCTGCCATGCTTGTATATTCACTTTTCAGTATTAAACAATGTAGGCCTATACCCTAAGCCATTACCCAGAACTACTCCTATATATTATAGATCGGTGCAATACAATTTCACAGGGCTCTTTAAGTGCAATTCTGGAGATCCACAATCCTTGTGGTTGCCCTCAGTTCAAAATCAGAAGCTGATTTATACCTGTAAAAAGGTGTGTGCACTCTTCAGCCAATTAGATTTAACATGAAAACCAGCCAGACTCCATAACTCGACGACAAGATTTGAGGAACCTTGTAAAAATGCACTTTAAAGTCCATTTGAGTCTACACTACAGGGGAAACAAATAAAAGTACCCTTTTCATTCTCCAGGCCCACTCAGATGACCAATTCAACCCAATCTACTTCCGTTTAATCACAGTTCACTGTGCTAAGTGTGCCCTCTAAGAGTTCTCCCTCATTGTACAAAGTTCAGACAAACCCCTGCTATATAAAAAATGTACATCTATTTTAAGCTTCATGTTTTAAGAGACTCAATAGAAATGGTTCCTCCTCAGTGCTGTCTTTGTTACGTGAATGAAATATCAGAACAACTCATCTCTGTGATGTTTATAACTTGTTTGCTTCTTGCTCTGAATAAGAAAACAGTCCTCTCACCCACACTGTAGATACAGTCAACCACCCCCCTGAGCATCTGTCATTACATTTTGTCTGTTTGGATATTTTATCTTTGAAACTAGTGATGTTCATCTTGTTTGTGTACAAACCCGGTATTTCAACTTATAGAAACAGACTATGTGGAGGCCCAAAATAGATAGTTTTCTTACACCACAGGGGAAATAAATGCTTCTGTGGGAAGTATATGTGTCTGCGCACAAAACTGTAAAACAGACCGTAACCTCATAGAGAAACCCTTACACAGAATTATATTCACTTCCCCATGTGTAGGCCTATAAACACTCTAGCCATTTTTTTTCTAACTCATCGCATAACAATTAGAATTCAGTGTGAATTATACCTTAATATTGAACAGAACTGGGCGATTAATACGCATATTTTCATTTCCATATCATTATGATTGTACCGACAGCAAGGGGAAAAAAACTGTATAACATCCTGCATTATAGATCTTTGTATGGGCCATTAAATGATTAACAAACATAGGCCCTATTCCATGCAGCAGGATACTCCTGCACAGAAAGGTTTATTGGATGCTGATTATGGAGAGTGCTAATATTGGATCTCACTGATTTTTTTTTTTCAAGTTGTTTAAATTCGATTGAAGTTCATAAATTTAATCTATCTGCTGATGGTGTCCCAAATCACAAAAGCGTCTGACTGCAGTAGGCTGATGAAAAGAACTTTGGTGTGATAGATCTGGGATAGAGGGACTGGTAATTTGCTGAAATTAAAGTGCATCATTGTCCCTTTATTTGTAACTTGCATTTTATAGAACTCGGTCAATTTTTCTAATAGTAAATTACTTTCAGTATGATATTTTACTATATACTTTCACTGGATTATGCACACCTATAGCACATTTCTGAGCCAAAGCTGTCATGGGGAGCCATGAAAAAATCTTATAGTCAGCTGAATCTGAAGATAGGCTGACCATTTGAAAGTGATGTGATGAAAATTCTGTTACTACCCATGTTTTTTTTTTTTAATTCTCTTCTCTCCCTTTGTTCTAAAACTGCAAAGATAGCTGCCACTAATATATACTGAGATAGGAGAAGACTCAAGCAATGGAAGACCAGGTTCTACCAAACCCTTCTGATCTACACTTAAGAATCATGGGAGTTGGATGATAGCAGCATCTGACTTGGCATGAAGAGGTGGATGTGAAGGGGGAGAAATGTGCTCTCTTTCGTTGGTATGTGGGCTGCATGTTTGAATATTAACCATGGTTTCTTCAAGTTTTTTACACCCCAGCCTTCACCTTCTACTGTTTTCTATATTCTCTGATATCACTTGATTGATGTCAAGGAGGAGAGTGAGACCTCAGCGTTTGCCACAGTCTATGGCCCTGAATGACCATGTACGGTACCTGTATGGATTTTCCAACCCTACCTGTTGCTAAGGGAAGATCACCTGAGGAAACTCAAGCTTTTTCATACGTACTCTAACATGCTAACCTGACTCACTGTGTCAGTTCCATTTTCTATTACGCACATGTATAAGCGTACACACGCGCACACACACACACACACACACACAAACATTTTCACCTAAACATTGTCCCTGTATCTAATATACATTCACCCACACATAAAAAAACACTTGCTTACAGACATTCTTAGAGATATCATAATCATCCATTAATGCCCACTCCCTTTCTCCTCTCACAAAACTGGATTCTCTATCTTACACAGAACACTCTCACTCCATCAATCCAGCTTCCCACACACATACCCAATCATTTTCTCTTTTATAGATGGAACCCCTTCCCTTTCTCTCACAATACCATCTCTCCCCTTTCTCTTTTACATCATCCTTCCTCCTATGGCTCCCTTTTTCAAAAAAATCTTTTTTGCTTTGGTTCATGTTGGGTAGAAAACCCAGTGGGAATGAGTGACACTGTGGACATCCAGCCTGTTGGCATGGCCTTGTTCCCTGGGTGAGAAGCAAAAGCACAGCTTTCTCAAACACCACCCCAGGGGCTAGTTCTAAAGACAGCCTCATTTCTGTTTGTGTGTGTGTGTGTGCGTGTGTGTGTGTGTGTGTGTGTGTTTGGTTGTGTGAAAGAAAGGCATGTTATCCTTTTCCTTCCCCTCCTCTGTTCTTTCACTCTGCAGTAAGGTCACCTGCAGTTATTGGAGTCAATTTGATTAAGTTCTAATCCAATAAGCAGCAAGGGGGAGCTCTATTGATTCTGTACGTGAGGAATCACTCAGCTCACTGACGATGTATATCGGCAAATATTGGCAAGGTTAAAAAAAAAAAGACTTTGCTTTTTCCAACATGTCTGATGACATTTCCAAAATTTCCCTTAATAAAAAATGTCATGTTTTACCTTGTTTTATGTTTTGAAAATGTATTAGAATGTGTCTACAATGACATTTTCAGTATTGTATTTTCTAAAATTTTCCCACCAAGGATTTATTTTTATCTTTGAAATCACTGAGCTGTTGATGTTACATATTCAAAATGTGTATAAACTGAAACAAAATTCAAATTAGCAAAGGAGCAATATAAAAATCAGCAGCATTGCACCATCGCACATAGCACATCAGAATCTTAATTCCTGGTGAGAGAGGCAGAAAATGGGGAAGAATGAGAGCGCAAGAAACAGAGAGAAAGAAAGAGGCAGAGAGAGAGAGAGAGAGAGAGAGAGAGAGATGTCAGAGGACAAGACAGAAAGCGAGAGAAAAATATAAAGCAGAGCAGAGAAACAAGCGATGGAGTGGTAACCATCACAAATTGCAGACCATGCAGATCTTTTTGCAGGCAGCATTTGAAATGGGACTTGAGCGTATTAGTAACTATAAAGACAGCTAGCAAAAGTTAGCGGCAGCTATCTGCTTTTGAGATAAGCATAGCCAGGTATGAAGCAATGATGAAAACAGGGGCCAGGGCATAATTAAACCTGCAGTTTGGTGTTAATGCAATCCTTAACGCTTTAATTAAATCTGTTTTCAGATTATGAATGGACAATATCAGAGGTAGCGCTACTTCTAACTTTAGAGGAGTCGGTTTCCTCTGATGTCCTCATACACCCATCCCTTCAAACATACACACACACACACACACACACACACAGTAAATCCAAACGCTATACCCCCAGCCCCAGTTAGCAGAAGCATCGATGGATACAGAGGTTGGATAAAACTAAGTCACACTCACCTTCAGCCTCACCACAAAGTGTACACTGTGATTCTATAAAAAATGAAAGCCAGGAAGAAACAAGAGAGACATTGTTACTGTCTGAACTCCTCATGAAACTTTGAGAGAATGGGACAGAGCAGAGTGTAAAAAAGGAGACGCATCGCAAAGGCGAGGTGGTTATTTTGTAGACCTGGGTCAATTACATCTGTTGTGAATGTGTCTGAAGAGCACTAACCCAAAAGCTCTCATTGGATTCCCGTCCTATTCCTGTGCTGGTAAATTGTAAGCAATGTTCAGTGTTATTCATTGCAGTACTTGCATGAGCCTACTATTCAGAATGGCCTAAATAAGTATTTGACCCAAGCCATCATACAACACCTTGAGTGAAATCAAAGCGTTTTGATTAACAGTTTGGAGACTAGCAAAGGATAGACCATAGCAATTTCTCAAAAAATGACCAAATCAAGTTATTCAGACTGCCTGATTAAGATCTCCTTGAATGAAGGAGCTATGATTCTCAAAGGTCTGTAGCCATAGGGCCAAATTGAATTCAAATTTTTAAAGAGAGAAAAATTTAGTCAGGTGCACTCACGGATGGGTTGTAATTGTGAGCAATCACAGTTGTGAATCAAAGTTCTGATCTGATAATTAACTTATGGTAATAACAATTATTCATCAAGACACAGAAATAAACGATAGGTGCTAATTAAACACTAAAAAGAGGGAAGAGCTTAAAAATAACTCTGTTCCAAGTAACATGTTGTATTATTAACATCAGTTCAAAAAGAGAGTGTGCTGAATATAGAGATATCCTCTGAAAACACCAATAAAGACTCATTAAATGTGTGACCTGCAAGAGAACAGGGTGTGCTGCCACATCTGAATGTTCCCAAACCATGCGTCACAAGCTGGTAAAATGGTAAAGCTATTTTGAAGTAAACACATAATGACATCAGGATAATTTATCAAAGTGCTCACCCATACACAAACACTCAAATATTTTGCCATAAATATACTGGCTGAGAGAAGAAAACTTTAAGTGACTTCTTATGAGAGAAAAAAAAAAGTCTTTTCCTCTAAATGGAATAAAGTTATATTTCATTTCAGTTGCCCTGTAGCTTTTTCACAATTGACTCAGAGTAAGACAAACACTGACCAGATTCTCTCATGTTGTGTGATGTCTGTCTCCGTGGATGCACATGCATACACAGAACAACGGTAGCATTGTCCCTCTCCCTACAGGGTTTCTAAGAGCACCTACATCATAATTACACCCACTGATCAGATAAAAAGCGGCATCCACCCTCCTTGTTAAGAAGTTGAAAGTGTGTAATATACAAAAAAAGTCTGTGCATTACTAACAACAGCAGAATCCATTTGTAGCGAGCCTTGGATGTTAACCCACAACTGATATCTTTGATATTGTCAGAGGTGTAATGGATGGCGTTAGACAATTATTCTACAAAAAAAAATCTCAATTTTGCAGCACAAGATTGATCAGAAACATATCATATTTTCTGTGCTAGTCCAGGCAGGGCTGAGCAGACATATCCATAAAATACCTAGATTTAAACAGCAGCTGTTGAGTATTGTCATCATACTACAGCTGTAACAGTGAACTCAAAAAAGTATGTCAAAAGCAGCATGGTCACCCACACAACAGTGACGGCTAGCTAGTAAAATAACATACAGGGATAGGATTTTTAAGAAGAGAACTAAATTTGCACTTGTATTATCACATTTCTACCTTGTCTATGAATTTTAAAGTCCACATATTTTATGAATGCTACAGTGTTTTCTTATAAGGGCCCCGGAAGGATGGGATGGTCAAAGTCAAGTCTCACACTCCCAAATTCCACACAGATGATGTTAGCAGAATGCTATAAAAGGCCTTTGAAATGCATTACGGAGGCTCGATTTAAACATCCTCTGGTATAGGTGCTTGCATTTGTTGTTTGTCATTGTGTCTAAACAGTAACAGTGGTACCTGTAAATAAGTCTCTTTTGAAATATAGTGCAGTGGAGTCCAAGCAAAATGATGAATGTGGTTGTAGCAGGGCTAAAAGCAGGGACTCAGTTGAATGCAGTGAAAATTTACCGGTTTAATTACTTCCCTTTCACTACCCATTCCCTCCAGTGTATATCCAAAGAGCCAGAGCAATTGGTTTCATTAGGGCATCCAACAAGCTTGGATTGAGAGCCAAACAGGAGTCCTTAAATTCCCCTCCCCTCTTGGTAAGAGCTCATTTTAAATGCCATTCTCTTACCAAGTAGCCTCATAGTTAAATGTTACTGTTACAACCCCCCGCCCCCTTTCTTTCCCCCTCTCAAGCACAAAATATACACAGAGCTAAACACAGACAGCCAGGCAATAAACAACCACTCGAACAAATATATCTGAGACACTGAACAAAGGAGGATACTGATTCTGATACTTAGTATTTTTACTGATTAAATGACAAAAAAAGTATACAACAATTAAAAGAAAACACAAACTCAAATAAGATCATTTCACGTAAAAGTAAACAGTTCTGAAAGTCATGTTAAATTTGTGCACATGTGTTTATCTTCTCTGAACTAGCCCTTTACAGACTGCTGTTGCCTTCTAAACAGCATTGCCAGAAGAGAGATGTTAAAGTATCACACCAGAGGCTTGAAATTATTCTATTTTGAGGGAAATTATCTTTTGCAAGAGAACATATAGGCGAAAAAGTTTCATTTCAGAAAACACGTATTTATTGAGACGAACGACTTTTTCACACCACCTACAAATCTAGCCACATTGTTTAAAAACAAACTTCGCCTCTCGCCTGTCCTCACCTCCCTGTTCAGCACTCATTTTCTTTACTTTTATTCACTTAGATGCAACAGTAAACTATATCTAGTGAAAACTCTCTTCAAAAGAGCGGTTGTTCATTTGACAAGCTCATTTAACTTCTAATATTATAATGATAACTGCATTGCACTGGGTAAATATAGTACTGGCCCATAAGTTACTGCATTCAATA
Source organism: Chanos chanos (assembly GCF_902362185.1). Classification (NCBI taxonomy): domain Eukaryota; kingdom Metazoa; phylum Chordata; class Actinopteri; order Gonorynchiformes; family Chanidae; genus Chanos; species Chanos chanos. The sequence continues at coordinate 20,292,210 of NC_044504.1, forward strand.
TAAAATACCTAAAATTTCTGATTTGTAAAGAGATTTGATTAATGGTTAAGTTAGCTACAGCTGCGCTCATGAGTTCATCATCACAACAAGCATGATTGGCTGGAATGATTGTGAGAAGAGATGCATATAGGCGTACAGACGTAGGATCCATATTTTACTATTTTGATCGTATCGGGAAATGAATTAAAATGAGATAGCCAAGCACTAGACTGATTACAAATACTAAGTGTCACAAAATTATCAAATTTCTTACATTATGGGACTTTTGGCATTATTGATCATACATCATACAAGTATGATAATTATCGCACATCGCAAAATTATCGTACAAATATGATAATTATTGCACATTATCTTATCAACTAATTTGCATTTGATTTATGAGAATGAAAACATGAAGTCCTGGTGAGGACCAGGACAAGATTTCAGGGCTCAAATAACAAGGGAAAAGCTTGAGGATTTTAAAGAGGGGTTGCGAGTAGTCAGAGTGATTTTCAAAAGCCTAGCCACTCTTCAAAGCAAAGTTTATGATCTGAATGCTGTTTGTAAATCCTAGTTCAAGAAAACATTTCAAGTCAGGAAAAAAAGTGATAAAAAATAAATAATTTCCAGAAAGACACAGCATGCTGTAACTGAAGGTCCACTATTACATACTGTTGTCTGTGAGCAGGGATCACGTTTTCCCCAAAAATGCCCACCCGACAATAAGTACCGCTTCTGTCAAGGGAACCCTCAGAACTGTGCATTAAAGAACATCAGACATGACAAAAGAGATTCACTGTCCTATTACTAGACATTTCACCATGTAAGTAAAAAGAAAAAGTTTCCAACCCTACAGTTACTGAAGTTCAATAAAACTGACTACAGCAATTAGCCATGCTGTACAATCAGAGACTATATAAATATATATGTAAACATAAACATAAATGTAGCCATTGTGAACTGGATGCTATGCTGTCAGGTCTTGTAGTGTATTATTCAAGATATCATATTCACATTAAGGTATGACGGTTCAACAAAATGAAGCATTGTGCCATGACAGTCTGAGTTCCATAATGCTGAGACAGGCTGATTTCTTTTTGCCCACATTTCACCATCAAACAGCAGAAAGCTCATGCTCATTCAATAAGGAGAAAGGACAGAGTTAAGTTCAGCATTTGCATAGAAGCAATGTTTGCTCACACATAGTCTTGTTAGAAAAGGCATGTTGGTGGAGCATTAGGAGTGAGAATCAACGGTGCTAATTAGGTTTGTTGTGTCTTGGCGAACACGACTGCTTACTTTAGCCTTGTGAACAGAGAGAGAGAGAGAGTCGAGAATAATTTCAATGAAAACACGAGAATAGAAAAGACGAGAAAGTTAACTTCCGTTTCCACTGAATTGGTCTGAATGTTCAGTTATTTACAGTGCTGTGAAAAAGTAAGTACACCTCATAAAAAGGTATGTGTTTTTCAACATATTTGCTTTTATAAATATCTGATCATCATTTTAACAATATTGATAAAGATGATCTAATGTAGCTGCTAACAATGAAAATTGTTTTTGCAATCATGTGTTCAACAAAAAAATCTAAAAGGCAGTTATCTGCACTGGAAAATAAGTACATGTCCAAATTTCAATAGCTGGTGTTGCCACCTTTGGCAGAAATCACTTGTCTCCTCTGACTGAATTGAAGAAATCTTTGCCCACTCCTCCATGCAGAATACCTTCAACTGTGTGATGTTTGAGGGCCCTCTTGTAACGTACTGCCTGTTACATGGCCATCCCTTAACCCTCCATTTCTTCTTTTTAAGCCATTCTTTTCTGGATTTGCTTCACTGTTTGGAGTTCTTGTTTTGTTGCAAGGTTAACTTTCACTTCAGCTTCTTGATGGCCTCACATGCTCCTCTAGTACTCTCTGGTACAATGTGGAACTTATTGTTGGCTGTATGATGGCAAGCTGGCCAGGCCCTGAAGCAGAAAAGCAGTCCCAAAGCATGCTTCCACCAGAGCTTCCACTGCCATGCTTTACAGTTGGTATGATGCCTTCTTGAGCAAAGGAAATTTCTGTTTTTTGCTAAACGTGACATCTGGCATCGTGGCCAAACAGCTCTACCTTTATCATATCCACCCAGACCACACTGCCCCAACTGTCCTGATCTTCACCCTGATCTTGTCTCGCTCTTCAGCCATGTATCCGAATTCTTTTTTGAGAGCAGACGCTTCTTCTTTCCTGATATCACATGCTTGTCAAAGTAGTGTGGTCTCCTTTGGATGGTTGACACATTTGAGCACTGGCCTAGGTAAGACTTGCCTGTAAATTCCTTTGATGTTAACCTGGGGTTCTTGGAGACTTCCTGCAGCATGTTTTGGTCAGCTCTTGGGCTGAAATTGGTGGGACGACCTGGCCTGGATTGATTGCCGGAGGTTTGAAATTTTCTCCATTTGTAGACAATCTCTCAAACAGTGGAGTCATTGACTACAAATTGCTTGGAAATGGCTTTAAAACCCTTCACAGACTCATACGCATCAACAATCTTTCTTTTAAGGGCCTCAGAGAGCTCTTTTGGCATGATGTAGCCACCTATCTTAACTGTGTAGACCATACCAGACCACAGGGTTCTGATGTTTACATAAAACAGCGCACCTGTTTCGGTGCACCTGACTAATTTTAGGCATTTGATGCAATGATAAATGTAGGGGTGTACAAACTGTTTCTGCATAAGGAACACATTCTATCTCTGTGCATTTAAATAGTAAAAATGCGTGCAATAGGTAATTTTAAATGTTATTTTAACAAATTGCATCACCTTTTATCTATCAGTATCGTTGAAATGATGATTAAATATTCTTTTGCACAAAAACGTGAAGAAAGACAAACATTTTCGTGGGTTGAACTTACTTTTTCACATCACTATTGTTGCTCTGGGAGGACTGATGTGGTAATTATTCTATACTGGATGGGACGCCAATTTCAGTTGTGTCATTTTGAACAAGTTATGGTGTCTATATTTGGTCAGATTGATTCTAAGTCAGTCAACATGGAGGGAGCACAATGAAATGCCTTCTCACTCAATTCGCACGACCAACTGAACTGTCATTTACTACACACCAGTGCAGGTATACACACATACACACACACACACACACACACACACACACACACACACACATACACACATGTACACCTACATGCACACATAGCACACTTAATAGTTATGCATGTATCAGCCCTTGTGGGCGTTGACATTGATTTCAGCTTACCTAGACTGTCATCACCTCTACCCTAGCCTGATGTCTCCCTCAGGAGCTGAGGAGGCATTTCTGACCTGATCCTTAGACCCCATCAACACCTTATACAGGCTTTGAGAGGTAAAGCTAATTGCACTGCGTCAACAGGAGAAACCTCTCCAATGGGTCCATAAGGCCTCGCAATGTGCAGGTCAGCTTCTCTTAATCAGGGCAATGCATAACACCTGACAATAAAGAACAACTTTATAGGAGACATTTCATCAACAAGGGACAGCAATGATCTAATGGTCAGAAACAAATTCAGGTCAAGGACCTGATCTTAATTGGTCTACGGAACATTACATAATGAATTTAGTGTACTGCTGGCATGTAGTTTGAGATTCAAGTTCACCTAATCTTAATTGAGAAATGCTGTTATTAAGACTTTTGAATGCCTGAAGTATCCCTCTTACTGTAGACAGCACTGTTTTTATAAATGCGTAGAGTCCTGGATAGTATCTCCCTTGTGATTTCTTTGGTGTCTCTTTGGCTTTTGTAGCTAAAGCGACATTAATGCTTACGTCAACAGGCATGCTTTTCCTTTTAAGAAAAGCACTCATGGGGGTGTTCACATTGTTGAACACTAGACTGTTTCTCTCCCTGTAAGTGATTACTTACGCAATCAGAAAACAGCATCTCTATGGAGGAGGGTGAGAATGATGCAGGGTCTGCATGTCACCAGGGAGCTTTCATTCCACGACTTACGTCTGAAGAGCAGCTGAGTCCTTGGATGCTTTTGTCTTTCTTTGATTCTTGCTCCCCCATCTTTACTTTTGAAACATAGTACAATCAGTACAAAGCCATTTTTGTTGCCCACAAAACTGGTAAACAACCCATAAAATAAGCAGCTCTTGCTGTGACTGTGTGCAAGAAAGTATGGGAGTGTGCCCCAGTTGTTGGGAAAATCACTCTCCAGGAGTGCATTAAATGTACATATGTGTTTTGGTACGGGTTTCTCATTAATTTACATAAATAAATATATTTGGAAAAACAAACAATTTTTTTTCAATTTTTTCTTGTATTAAATCACATTCAACAAAGCTCCAACATGAATATTGCAGGGACATATTTGCATAGTATCTGTAAAAAAAAATCCATGACAGTGTGTATATGTTCTCAGCATATTAAACTATTGAATATTCTACTGATATATTTTTTATCATAGTTATTATATGAATAATTGGGTAGCCAGTTTGGACTCATGGGTTTTTGTGAGAAATCATGATAAACATACGGAAAGCATGTCAAATTCATGTGAAGCATTGTCTATGATATTTGTTCTTTTTTATCACAGTCTAAATTCATGTTATTTACTGATTTTATTACCACTTCCATTACCTTGACATAATGTAGTGCTACAGATGATAATTTTCTGTAGTGAGTTAAAAAAAATACTAAGGTATCTGTAAGAGCTGCTTGGGTGGCAATGTAGTTGATAACTGGAGACATATAAATAAAGTCTAGTGTTATTATTACTGTCAGACTCACCTTCCCCTGCGCTCACTGGGGAAAGGAGGTGAGGGGGGAGGGCATCAACTCCCACATATTTTTCCTATCATCCCTTGGGGCCTCATCTCAGATTTATGTGTCTCCCCTCTTCTCAGGTCCATCACCTCATGACTAAGCAGTGTGTATGTGTGTGTGTGTGTGTGTGTGTGTGTGTGTGTGTGAGTCTGTGTGTGTATGTGTGTATGTGGTAAGAATAGTGTGCCATGGGCACTGACACACTCAGGTTCAGTGCATGGAGAAGGTGCAGTGGTGGAAGAATTGATAGCCTCCTTCACGGACGAACAGCGTTATGTCTTATTGGAACATCTATCAGCAGCCATTTGCCCTGTGGACCAGTGTATCAGCGGTCTGCAATCACAAACCCACGTCCATGCGTCTCTCTTTTTTTCTTCTGTTTCTCTCATTATGAATTGACTCTCTCAAGCCTCCAGTGCAACTGTATCTCAACATGATAGCTGTAGGTTGACCCCCTCCAATGTGTCTAATGGCAGACCATGAAAGATGGGGTCAGCGAACGGAGAGCTTGTGTTCTGTGGTGGGTGGGCATCAGGGCAGGTCTGCCCTGTGGTCTGCAAGCATAAACAAATGATGGGTTTGCCAAGCTCAGCTGCCCATCTATCTGTACACAGACAATTTATAGGTTGATGTCTGTTTGTAACCTTGTTAAAGGTCAATGCTTTCTGACCCAGCAACTCAATATCAGTGTAATGTGCACGGCCTGACATGTTCATGTGATAAACAGAGAAGACTGCGTGGGTTGATTAGCAGGGGACTATTCTGTCTTACCACTGATGAACTTTGCTGTCTGGATTTGCTCATGGTTTCTGACAGGAACATTTCTCTGTATAATGTCTTAATTAACAAGTGGTTAATAAACGAATGAACAATTTTAGGTGGTGGTCAATACTGCGGGGGGAAAAAAGGGGAGGGCCCTATCACAGAAACAGACTTCAAAGCCATCCATGCGGTCCATTATTTTTGTCCATTTTGCTTTCAATCATATAATGATGAGTAATTGGCCTGGTCACAATCCTGTGGCTTTCAGTGTACACACCTGCTGCCCCTGGCTGTCAATGCCATTGCTACCTTGGAGACAGACACATCAGATGTGAGTGTCAATGATGACAGTTTCATCATTTCTAATTAACATACTTCTAGAGAGACTTTTAACTGCAAGCTAAAAAATGGCACACTGAAATCAGACAAACATTGTAGAAATGTGGTATTTTTGATGCGTTCAATGCAATTCTAACTATACGAGTAATGCAAAGAAACTTTCACACTGTTTTGGTAATGTAACATTTAAAGCTAACAGTGGGATAGCATTTCTGACTCAGTTGCTCTAATCCTTGGGACTATGTGAGATATTATTATAATACCAATACACTTAAAGGGTAAGGAACCAATTTCAGGAAACCACTCCCATACAAACATTTGTCTTATTGTAACAGTAATGTGGAAAGAGGAAAAGCTATAATTTTAAGATACAAAGAGATGATAAGAGTCTAGGAACTTCTTGATTCACCACGAATCTCAAGTACAGTGCTGAGTGTGGGAGCAGAGCCCCGTAAACCTTGTATTATTTTTCATCGACTTTGAATAAAAGGATGTTACAGAGGAAAGGCTGATTGGAGTTGAATGATTACAACCGTTGCCTGGAAACTGTGACCGCATATGTGAATAGAGCAATGATTACGTTTATAGAGACTGTTAGCAAACACTTGCACCCAGAACATCAGAAATTGCAACACAAGAGCCTCATGTAGTGAGAGATTTACTGACATAAACAGTCACTGAGGCTTATTTCATCATTTCTAGAGACACGACTGCAGAGATGGTTCAAGCTCAACCATGTGATTTGCCTCAAGCTGACCCCAATCTGACAAAACCAGAGAAAGGAGCCAAAGAGGGAGAGATGTTTACCCCTCAGCTTACTTTTCTCTGCTACACAAGGGAGATGATTTTGTAGTAAATTGGTTATTACAGTGAGTAATTATCACCTACAAAAAAATCAGGAATAGCTCAAGTGGTGGACCTGACAAGTTTAAATATCAGATTACCATGCAGATAGACAAAGAAACAGCTTTTAATGTTCTCGTCGTATCATTTCTGAGGTCAGCTTCTATACTCGTATCTGCTTTTTTTACTGACTGCCACTTTTCATTGAACCTTTCAGGTTAAAGTTTTCTTGCTTCAGCTTTTCTCATAAGGTGACAGGAAAGAGTGTTGTGGCACTCTGACAGCTAATAACAGACTATGTTAAACACAGCTAAGAATCTTGGGAGACAGTTTCAGTCCTTAGTAGCCTAGCAACCAGCCAGCATTGCAGCTCCTTTCAGTCCACAGAGTACAGATTACAGAGGTACTTCAGAGGTAATAAGTTGTTGGGAGAAAGGGTTTAACTAGCTGAAGCTGACACAAGGAACATCATGGAACATGAGAACAAGAGAAGATGGCCAGTGAGACTTCCATTTCACAAAAAATGACTGCTTTCACCTAAAAACAGCTGAAAAAAAAAGATCATGAATCAGCTTAGAGATGAAGATCGCAGATCCCGTTGCCATGACAATTTGCTGAACAGAGTCGTTTGTGAGCGCTCAAGCTTCTCCTGCAGCATATGCAAATATGCAATGCTTATTCCCTGCACAGAGGTTCCCAGACTTGATTTAATGTGCCCTGGTTTCATTCTGTCATTGTTTAATAATGAAAGAACACTCATCACTCTATTTCCACAGAGTATTCTCTAAGCTACTGTAAGTCATGCTCATGCCTGGGATTCTCACAGACATTCTGTCAGATCAAGTGGGGTGGTGTTCATGAGATATCCACAGCAAGATTATGAAATAAAAAATTAATTAAAAAATCCATGTGTTTGATGCAGCCTTATGATGATCCTGATAATCAAATCCATCTATAGATTAATCATACAGTTCATTTAAGAAAGTACAAGGTCCAAATCAAGACTGAAGTTTCACTGTCATGGAACCATTTTACTCATAACATTACAATATAGCATGGCGGGGCATAGAACAGAAAAGAAACATCACAACAGAATTAGAACCATGACAATGGTGTTTATTCCAAACAAATTAGGAATTGTGGAATGGAAGAATAACATTGTCTATAATGTTCCAGCGAGAAGCCACATCATGTCATTGGAGTGTCTCTAATGTTTTATCAGCATAAGTATCACTAACACCTTGCTCTTAGCTTCATGATGTGTTTCCTACTGTTTGTACGGTGAACACATGTTCAACAGGCCGAAACCTGTGTGCCCGAAGGACAGTAAGGTAGTGAAGTGCAATGAGCCATGTTCCCCAGCTGACCTTAATCCACACACACACACACACTCATACTCACACACAAACACTCTCTCACGCTTTCACACACACACACACACACACACACACACACACACACACACACACGCACAGTTTATTAAGTCACTAAGTCACACTCCCTGATCCAAGACTATCATGCTCCTACTATTACCTACATAAAAATTTCATTAACCAAACACACACACACAGACGCACAAACACACATGCGTGCACACTCACACACACACACACACACACGTCCCACAAATGTACAAATGAACAGATGTTGCAGACAGACATAGATGTGATCAAAAAGGTCAAGGCTCAGATCTTTTCTAAGGGCACTCAAGCAAAACAGTCAGAGAGCTTACTGTCACACCAACATACTGAGAGAGATTAAAGAAAGGATTAAGAATAATTGTCAGAGCTGGTATAGACACTACTGACACAGCTTCTGTTTCGTGACAATGCTAGTTTGCTGCAAACATCACAAACTAAATGTTGCAGAGCAGCTATGATTTAGACTCTCAGAATACAAACCATGCTAAAACACAACTATTTTAGTGAGGGCTCATTGACATACTGGTCATAAGTGTCCGACGAAATGATTTCTCAGTGTATATGACTTCCCTCTACACTGAGTTCTCAGTCTTTAAAGAGTCATAAAGGAGCATAAGTACAGCACCATGTGATTGGTTTTCATGCCTGCCTCAAAACTGTCACCTCTCTCACTTGTATGCTCCTTCAACAAAAGCAGCACCACCACGTAAAACTGAGAAGTGCGTCACTGTTTGGCACTTATGCCACACATAGAACGACTGAGACTGCACTAACTCTGGCTGCAAAGAAAAGTTCTGGAGCAACTTTATGAACTCATAAGTGTTTCTTTTATTTAGTAAAAACCCAATGTCTGCTTTTCAAGATAATGTCTGCTTTTCAAGATAATTTGTGAGACATAAACAGCTGAGACACTCCATGAATGGGGGCTTTGAAAACAAAAAAAGTATTGGACATCACACTGGTTGCTGTAGTTAAAAGCAAAAAAAAATTCAATGTCACTCTTTCCTCGTTACATCATTGCTCTGAATATTTCCCATCCATTACACAATGGAAATGACTTGTAACATGTAACTACATGTATATCAGAAACTTGGAGAAAGAGGGAGAAAAGCAGATGTGCAATTCACTGACTGTTCTAGATTTTAACACAGAAACAGTATGTCTCTGGGGGACACAAAAGTATTCCTTCCAGAATCCACCAAGCCTTTTCAGCACTGACCCACAAATTAGCCTCCCCTCAAAGGTGGTAATGATAGGCCTTCCCGAGCTGTTTCTGCTTTTTCTCAGCCAAGCAGCCATGAAGACATTTGAGAATCATGGTCCCCAATGAGTAGAGTTAACACAGTCCTCTGGGTAAGCATCTGTTTAGTTCACCACATCACAGGTCTCCAAAGAACAAATCTCTTATTGATCTTCTGGCCATAGCACTTTATGGCCAAAGACAGTACATGAACCTGTTACAGGTGGGAAGACTTCGTAAAAGATTAAAGTCTTAAGAGATCATCTAAAAAGGACTGAGGAAAAATTGAGGCTTAAGATGGCATAAAGCATTAAGCTGTTACTCTTTACCTTTCCAGAAGAGCTAAGGGATGAGGGAGAGTCATCTGCTGATGTGGTTAGCCGCATGCTAACTTGATTTAAGATCCCTTCTTGCCTGGAGCGCATCAGGTAAAAAAAAAAAAAAGATGGAGTCAAGTCAGCATTTCACAGATGGTTTGGAGCAGTTCATGCCAGATGGTGCTGACATTCATTTTCCATCAAGAGGAAAGAGAGTAAAACCTCAACATCATCTCCATTAGTCTTCCTCTCTCTGACGAAAGGTAGATGGATGTGCTTTGGAGAATAAACAGTTGAAATGAATGGGGCCCCTCTCTCTTAGTCATCTCAACTCTAAGTTGGTCAAGCTATGTCACTGACAGAAACTAAGGAACTGGTCTTGAACGAATACTTCTGTCTCACTAACAGTCAGAACATGGTAAAGGGGCCAAGAACAGTCTAAAATAGTTAAGGAAGTAACCACTCAACCATGAGCAATGAGTTGTCTTCTATGAAACAGACCATTTTGACTTCCATTAGGCTGTGTGTTTGTCTCTTTTGTGACATAATTGTCCTCTCTCCTTCACTTTATTTTCCTAAGCCTGAGGGCCAGAGAAAATCCAAGTTTTTGATCAAAAAAGGTCATCAGAGCTGTCTATACCCTGGAGGAAGTGCTTACACTGAGACAAAAGAAATTTTAGATTTAGTTTATATTTGAAGTAGGACTAAAACTGAGGTTGCAAGACATTTTGTGCTCTAATTCAAGTATAATAACTCCTGCAATGGTAGTGAGAACCTTTCTACAGCTACTCATATGATGTTCTCTACAGCCCCATTAATTCTCGATAGTTACTATTCTATACTTTGGTTGACTTTAATGTTTTGAGTAATGTAATTATAAAGATATTCTGAGAGCAAAGTGATATTCAATTTGAAACACATGTAAAAAGCACACCAGCCATTCTCCAAGTGGCATCCAGTACTTTCTGCAGAGCAGCTATGATTTAGACTCTCAGAATACAAACCATGCTCAATATGATGGCCCTGTTGAAATTAATTAAATCCCATATGTGAAACATGCATGAGAGAACCTGCATAAATCCTTATCTGTATGACTGAGCTCAAATACGATTCCAATCATCATTTTAATGCATCTGAAGCATTAGACCTATTGAGCCTGGTTTTTAAACTGCTGCCTTTGATTCATTACTACTCTGAGGTCCCAAATGATTATATATCACCCCCTTCCCCCCCTGCCTTTGAAGAGTAAAAGTGAAGAGGGTTATTTGAGAAGATGTGAAGATTAACTTTGCTTTTAAATCAGGCCATTTTTATTGGGTGATGATTTTTCAGTGTCAGCCAACATCAATAAGTCAAAATGCATATGTAAATCACACACTGTTGTCACGGGAACATGAATATGGCTATAGATATACATCCTATTTCAAACTTTGACATCCAAGTAACTAAAATGGTAGTTGACAAACATGAATACATGAGCTCTGTGCACACAAAACAAGCAGAGGAAAGATGTTTGATGAAGTATTTTTGAATAGAAAGAGAGAGAGATGTCAGAGTACGGGAGAGAGAGAGAAAAATGCAAAGCAGAGCAGAGAAACAAGCGATGGAATGGTAACCACCACATATTCCAGACCATGCAGATCTTTTTGCAGGTGGCATTTGAAATGGGACTTGAGCGTGTAGTAACTATAAAGACAGTTAGCGGCAGCTATCTGCTTTTGAGATAAGTATAGCCAGGTATGAAGCAATGATGAAAACAGGGGCCAGGGCAGTTAAGAAACTCTTCAGAGGGCTGTTATGTGTGAATATAATTTCATCACAACAGCTGTTCTAGTCCTAAATTAAACTGCCTAATCTTCAAGTGGGACACAAAGAAAGGCTTGTTGTGTCCACGCACTCAAAAGCAACATGAATCACGTCACATTAATGAAGGGTGATGTTTGAGTCAACTAACATAGAGTCTCACACAATGAACAAATATATCTACAGAAATTACTTGTACATTTGAGTGTTTTTAAATGTTATCATCTCATTCAGATCAGTTCCTTTTAGAATATATTTTGTATGTCCCAAACCCTGGCATAAGACAGAGACAGACTGAGGATAGATCGTGCTGAAATCAAATTATCCATCCCTGGTCCTCTTCACTTTGAGAGGCAATAGCCTGTGTGATGCATTGCCTCTGGAGGTTGTGTCTGTGTGGTGGAAAACAGGGGAACATCTAGTTCTGTCAACCCAAGCAATTCGAGTTATACTATAGCATCACACATTTAAATTCTACATAGCACTGAGAGGCTGTATGACTACGACTTGACTTAGATTTACTTATAACTGATGTATGCCACATCTGATCAGTTATGCAGACCACTTTTTTTATGTTATTATCTATTTCTTCATGTTACTTGATAACAGGCACTAAAGATGCAACTGTGGGGGGAAACATATAAAACAACAGGGGGAGAAAAGTAATAATAATATTAATAGTAATGATAATAACTTAAAAGTATTAAGATCAACTAATGACAAGATCTATTATACTGCCTGGTATAAAAAGTTTCACACTCTAATACTTTCTTTGGACTGCTTTTAGCTTTGATTACAGCGTGCATTCGCCATGGTATTGTTTTGACAACCTTATGCAACATCACAGCATTTATTTCTGTCCAGAGTTGCATTCATTTTTGGCTGAGATCTTGTTCACAACGGGAGAGTCGAACCACTCCATAAAGTCTTCTCCAGCACATCCCAAAGACTTTCAGTGGTATTAAGGTGGCCAATTCATACGTGAAAATGATTCCTCATGCTCCCTGAACCACTCTTTCACAATTTGAGCCCGATGAATCATGGCATTGTCGTCCTGGAATATGCCTGTGCCCTCAGGGAAGAAAAAATCCATTGATAGGATAACCTGGTGATTCAGTACATTCAGGCACTCAGCTGACTTTTTATTGCCACATAACATTGCTGAGCCTACACCTGACCAACTGAAGCAACCCCAGCTGATAACACTGCCTCCGGAGGCTCCAAATGCAAATGGCAACTTTCTTTTTGGCCAGGCAGTGTATTATTGTTATTATTATTATTATTACTTTTGTTGTTGTTGTTGTTGTTTTTGTCGTTGTTGTTGTTTACTTATTTTTGTTTTGTTTTTGTACAACTCCCCTGAACAACTGGGAAACATCTTGCAAAGAAGCTGGAGGAGGGCAATCAGCTTAGGGCAAAAAGCATTGAAATCTCTCTCCTGAAAAGTCCCTCAATGAAGATGACATGCCTGGTAAGTGTGTCAGATTATGTCAGCATCCGACTCTGCAATTCTCCAGCCCCGTCTCTCCCCAGAGACACTGCTCAAAACCAGCAAGTGACTCTCAGCCTTTGGCCAAAACACTGAACGAGTCACAGGAAAACTCACAGGGCTTCAACTCTGCAAATTTGCTTACATGTTAAGTACAGCTTGAACCTGCTTTTTTGTTTTTCTTTTCCCATTTTCTTTTTCTTTCTTTCTTTCTTTTTTCTTTTTTAACAAAGTAGCATTACTGGAGGGCTGTCAGAAAAGCTCCACATACATCAAATGCAAAATGCAAAGCTATTTCATGGTCTTCATATAGGTTGAATGATTGGAAATAAGTCTGTGCACATTTCATAATCAGAGACAACCTGTAAGGAACTGAAAATTTGTTTAAGCCAGGGTGTTAAAGACCCACATGAATTTAGCATTAGACAGCCACTTACACTTCCTTTGAGAGCTCTCCTCGTTACACAAGTACATCTATGGCACCTTACAGGACACTATTCATAATATATTGTAAGGCTGTTCACAAACACTAATTAGCAGCCTTGCAGCCTGTAATCTTGATGAATATCTTAATATATCTGACTGGTGTATGCTGTGTGTTCTCTCTGGAAACCTTCGACTTGCCCATTCTCCACAGTACTCCCTCAGCCTGCTTTACAAATGCAAACATGTGGTGCTCCACGGGCTCCCGCTATCCCGCACGGCTAACGACTTTGCCTCTTATTTCCCAGCATGCAGCTGGCAGCCGTCACAAATAATCTCGGTGAGGAGGGCCTGTGGTGAGGCCGTGAGAATCTGTGCCAAGTCCATCCGTTCCCTTTGCTTTTCCTCAAAATGAGGTTTTGGGGTGTAAGGTTTACAGTCATACAGATCGATGTGGTTTAAAAATCATAAATTTTTTGTCAGGAAGTTGGGGTCATATTTCGGGAATCTTTGCCTCTTTGTTCCACATTTTGAAGTGCGAGGACTACTCTGAGAGCATAAAGTGTTTTCATGCCCAAGAACATTATGATAATAAATAATGATCATTTCAATTATGATCGACTCCACTGAAATACCAATCAGTTTTCTATAATGCAAAAATCTGTCATGACAAATCACACTGTGGAGAGCCCTAGTAAAAATGATGATGATGATGATGATGTTGATGATGATGATGATGATGATGAAATAAGGGTCAGTGATATGTAATGCATTCCAAATACATGGAGAAAGAGCTAAGCAAGATTAGAAACCAATGACATAAGCAAGAAATGTTAGGATAACTATCAAATGAGATGGCTGTGGTCTCTGGTTGATCGAGGATTCTGCATAAATCATTAAGACAAACAGACAAGAAAAAACACTGGTCATGATCTATTATCTAGACAATTGTGCAAGACAAAGTAAGTAAAGAGCAAGAGGGATGACACAGAAATAATTAGCAAATTATCTTGTAGGTTCAATTTGGAGCACATTACAAGCTTGATAACAATGAAATCACTAATCCCTTCCAACAGTCAAAGGCTAAAACAGATAATCAGAAATGTTATCAAGCATTATCTGTGACAGTCACCATACTGATGATTACATTTTCTGTGGGTGGGCACAACCTGAGTAGAAACCTCCCGCTAATGTAATTGATTGCATATAAGGTAATGCAGCCAATTATATCAGCATTCAACCTTATTATCTTCAAAATCAGTCTACTCAAAATAACTGTATCATTAGACATGATCTACTAGAGCCATGGTGTTGCTTACATTAATTACTTATGTAAAAATAGCACACTGAACGGTTATTGCTTGGGTTTGCTATTCACCATGCACCAGTTGTCATGATCCTGGCTTTGCACATCATTAACGACTCTGTTAACAACTTAAGTATGTGTCAGTACATTTTTACCTACTGTGTCCAAAAACAATGGCAGGGAAAGGGGAACAAAACCTATTTAGCTGTCTTTAGTTCTCAACAGGCAATATTCTCAACAGTCTGGAAACCGCTGGCACATTTTAATACGCAGGAAAAAGACTGATGTACATCTCAAAAAAGTCCTACACACAACTGGGAGGTAAAACTCAAACATAAACTCACTGCTGTAGTAAACCTCATGGCACATTTTATGGAGGGAAAATGACCACCCTATTTCACAAGTATCATTCTACCTGTTATAATGTCCCAGTCTATTCTGGTATCGCTCCTTCCCTCTGTCCTGTCTTTCAGTGCCTCCTTGCCCTTTATACCACCTCTCTGATCTAGAGGGCTCCACTGCACTCCTCAGTTGAGACAGGCCTTTAGTGGGCATTCCAGGTGGGAAGGGGATGAGGATGATGAGTGTAGAAGCCCCTCTGGTTAGCCTCTGATTCAGTGGCGACGCCCCCCTTCTCGCTCCCTGGGCGTTTGCACAAGAACACAGCGGAGGTCAGAGCCATCTGTCATAGAGTCTCTGCTCTCCCTCCTTCTCTCTCTCTCTCTCTCCCTCTGTTACTCTCTCTCTCTCTCTCTCCGACTGTCTCTTTCTCTCTCTATGTCTCTGTCTGCCTTTCTCTCTCTCTCTCTCTCTCTCTCTCTCTCTCTCTCTTCCTCTCCACTCTCAGTCACCCTATCCTGTCATGGCAGCAGTATCTCTCTGCCATGCCTCCTGAGTGCGGTACTCCTACGTTAAAGTCTGACAGAGGATGAAACTGGAGGAGGTGGGAGTGATTATTCAGTAGTGTTGACTGCATGCAGTACCAGTAACCATGACATCCTTTAATATCAGTCTGACACTGAATTCTGATGAAATTCATCTGCACATCAGTAAAGCAACTTCGCGTCATTCATGCACTGGTGTAACTCAATAAATCAGAACAGCCAGACTGATATACAAGCACCCTACACCGACCTTACTCAAGATTTGCCATATTTTGTACTGGAACTGAAGCAGGTATGACACTGTACTTACATAATAATTGGCACTTATATACAGCAAATTACACTCTGCCAAGTAATATGTTGCAATCGGTAATAAAGAGCAGTGAACATTCACAACATAATGAAAAGCGGAGCACATTAAAAATGCAAGGAAAAAAAAAAACAGACAAGACAAGAATGATGTGCTGCAGTGTGTGATCCAATGCCTTTATAACATTTTTGTATAGCTGAGATAACCATTTGGCAACACAGCCTCAAACAGATGTCACTGACGGAGGCAATTTAAAGCTGGATTGATCTAACTGTCACAAACCATTTAACTTTTAATGAGTTGCCAATACTCTTAGAAAGAGGTGTTGCCCCACAGAAGAAAAACAGAACATCTGGAGGAAATATGGCAGAGTCACACAGATTTCATGCGGGAAAAGTCTTAAGAGCTCTGAGAGAAATGAAGTCCTATAATCATTGTTGAAAATGAGTAAGTTTTATTTCCTAATGAATGAATTCTATAATGAATTCTTTAAGAGAGGTATGTTTCACAGGAGGAAATATCTGTAGACACTGAATACAGTAATGACTCAGCGGCATAATTAAGGCTAAAATTTGTCACAAACACGTTTTTTAATACTGTGTGACAAAGATTGAGCTTTGTCAAATAAGATCAAGAATTGCTGTCTCTCTCCCTCTCTCTCTCTCTCTCCATGTGTGAAAGAATGAGTGTGCGACTCTCCTTTATCCTCCTCCCACTCTCTCAGCATGCGGAGGAGAGAGTGAGTGAGTTCGACTATCTCTCTCTCTCTCTCTCTCTCTCTCTCTCTATCTATCTATCTCTCATGCTCACTGTCCATCCCTCTCACGCTCACTGTCCATCCCTTATGGTTTACCACTCGTCTGTCTGCCTACCTAACAAACACACACACACACGCACATATACACACACTCCTCCACCCACTCACAGACTCCTGTATCTTATAAGTCCCAAGAAGCCTCATTGCTCTGTGGGTATGCAGAGCTGTGTGAGAATCGCAGACTACACAGCCATGGCTACGTCTCCATAGCAACAAGGGGAGCACAGCCCTGCAAAGCACTGTCAAAGAACGGAGGAATTTAAACCTAAGCAGAAAAAACAGAGATAAAGAGAAGAGAGAGAGAGAGAGCAGAAGAGTCAGAAAGAAAAAGAGATTTTGTATAAACACAGAGAGAGGAACAGAACTCATTACCTGGCTACCTTGATCTTTCCAAAAGACACAATACTTCTCCTCTTGCCTGCGCATCCGTTCAAGTAAAAGATTTCTCATTTCTGTACAAAGCCTTCACTGCAGTCATGTACAGTGGAAGAACGCCTCTCAGAATAACACCACCCCGAAATTCATAAAAATGACAACACCGACATCACAAAATTCGGGTTCAAAAGCTCTCCCGGGCCTTAGGGAAAGGGCAGGAAACACATTAAGGCTGTGCACTCTCTTATTTAATGATTGAACTTAATTCATTCAAATATGATGACTGATTTTTCAAAACTCCTATAACCAAGACTGATGATTGCTACACTGTGGAGATTCTGTTGAACAGGTAACAATTGCAGCATAACTGACAGATACTCTCGCAAAGAGAAACTGTGGTCACATTTGCGGTAAATCATGACAGTCAGGTATATTAAACTAAACAAATTGGCATGAAAATGGAGAACCTGAAGTCATTCCATTAAACATGATCATCTTTGACAGCACTGAATAAGGGATTGAAATTCAAATACGAGTAAAAGCCAGTGTCTAGCTGTTCATTCATCTAAGGTCATGTGAGCCACACGGCATTAATATTAATGAGGGAAGTGTGTGTGAGATGCTTGTCATCCAGTCAGCTTAACAGGTGTCAGGGGGGGACAGTCTTCATTTGCAACACTTGTCCTATGTCACTGATCCATCCTCTTCTTCAAACCAAACACTAAAATCTATTTCAGTTATTTTAATCATAAATCCTTTTGAACTGCTATCAAATTCAATTGCTTGTTAAGGGTAAAGTCTGTTCTGTCTGTAGAAATTGTATTAATTTTATGAACCACTGAATATTCATGTGTTGTACAATGAAGGTGTCCTTGTTACAAGGCAACAAATTGCATTTGTTAAGGGTTCAGCACGTGTTAGTGAATGTAAATGTAGGTGTGATGCGCGTGGTTGGATGTGTATGTGGATGTGGATCTGTTTTTGCATCACTACAAAGCCATTTGAGGCATTTAAATCAATTACAGCTGCACACAAAATTGTATATACACACACACACACACTCTCTCTCTCTCTCAAACACTGGGGTAGTTCACACACCTTGTAGCTCACATGCTTGTTCCCAGGAGAGCTCTTCTCATGCAAGGGCTTAAACACACTATTGTCCTCCTTCTGCTATCTCTCTGCTTCATCAATCCATTACAGGCACATTCCTCTCATCAGATTAGGCACGAGAACAACCATACTCAAGGTGTCCTGACACACACTGATAACATCATCCATCACAACAGCATTTCCATAAGACCTGTATCTGTAAGACTTACACCTCTTCATTTCGGTTCAGGGCCAAGTTGACTGTTTTTGTGCGATATGGAAAAAGACAAAATATTGGATACAGGTTCAGTTCTGACAGACAATCTGTAAGGTAACGCTGCCCGCCTGATTAATATTCATGCCTTTGGCTCTGGTCTCCGCTGGGTTTAAACTAATAGCCGTGTGACAGCGCTGACCGTCCCAAAGATGAAAAAGCGATTGGTTGGCTTACAAAAAAAGCACTCAAAATTTATGATCGCTCACTCCAACCTGTCCCTAGATATGTCAGGAGCTGAGGAACATGTTGAGGATGCATTGCAAAGACGGTGGTTTATATCTACTGAAAATAAAAAAGTGTGTGTTTAGTCTCAGGTGGTAGTATGTCTGAATCACACACTTTGGAGGTTCCCAGAGTACAGTGGAATCATTAGCCCAGACCACTCACATGCTGCTGTTTGCACAAAAAGCTGTATGCATTAAAGCCATGATGAGATGAGAGCTGATGAGAAAGAAGGAGGATTCACTGCGGTGAGCACTCAATCCCTGTTATATTACCTCCCAGCTCTACTCTTATGATTTATGGACCATGGGGTGTAGGGTAGTCCCCGAGAGCATGCCCCTCCACATGTGTCTGAGTGGACACTGGACACACACACACACACACACACACACGTCTCTAACAAAAGGCTCTCATGAGTGCTGCTCAGGGGCTTTTATTGTGTGACTCCATCCAGTGTGGAGTCAGTCAATGAGGTGAAGGAAAGAGAGGGATTACAGCATTACATCACTGTTACTCAAATACACATGTAATCAGTCACACGAAACGGCGAGAGCAGACATGTAACTACTTATGAGAGCACAAAAAGTGTAAAGCAAAGCTTATTTATAGACTAACACGCATGTCTTTTGAATGACGTACCGGCAACACATGAATAGACTGACGTCGAGAGAACAAGACAGTGATAAAGATAAAGAGAAAGAGAGAGAGAGTAAGAGAAAGAGGGAAAGTGAAAGAAAGAGAAAGAGAATGGGAGAAAGTGTGAGAGTGCTCTGCATAACAGCCACTTCATGAACTGAAATTGCCTCAACCGCTGCACCTCCAGAGTGATGTCAGCTGACACAACTACGTGGACTGACACTCTGTAGAGGATCCCCCCTTTTTAGTGGATAGAGCTGTCTCGCAAATGCAGAAAAATTCCACGCTACAAAATAATATTTGCCTGATATAATACATATATATGTGTGAGAGAGACGCAACATGATTGCCACAGGACATTCCCAAATGGTGAGGCTACAGGATTTCCCAATTTCCCATCCAGCTACTGTGGTGAAGTGCAAGTCACTTTACAGCAAGAGATGTACCCAACATAAACGATTGCAGTGCTCTTTTCAGAGATCACTGGCATTTTGACTGAAGTGGCAGATAAAATGTAATATTTGGCTCTGGGACTGCCCTTCCCGCATGACAAAATTCTTCCCATTCAAAGTCGTCCCCCCCTCAGTCATCTTCTCCACCTGCCCTAAAGTAAAGTCCAGTACTTGTTCATCCAAGTATATTACCTGATACACATCCTAGGTTTTGATGTGCTAAAAGTACAGTGTACAATCTTGATTTTTTTTCTTTTTGAGTTCTCTTTCTTCAGGCTTGAAGGAACTGATATGTGTACAGGTGATTGTAACTCCTGACAAAGTTGTCTCAGAGGAGAGAGGTAAAATGAAACAAAAAAACAGAGGGACCTTACCTGACAGGAAAGCTAGAAAGCAGAATGACATGTGAGAAACATGGACTTGGCTTTGACACGATGACAAGCATACCACAGAGTCATGGGTGGGGAATGCTTCTCTGCAAGTCAAAGCGATGCACAGATGTTCTTTCTGCTCCGTCTCTTCTTTTATTATTGTCTTTTTTTTATCCAAACCCCTCAGATAAGGACAGAAAATAAGGAGGGGGGGAGAGAGGAAAAATAGAGGCAGGATGCAGTGCCCTCCACCACACAAAGTAGCTGACGGCTCAGCGTCGTACTCTCCACTGCAGTAGAGCGCAGGAGGCAGGCACTCTATCTCTCTCTCCCTCTCTCTCTCTCACGCTCACTCTCTCTGCCTGCTCTTCTGATGCCCAGTCACAATGAAAACCTGGAGGTGGATTGATACACGGCAAAGGCTCTCATCCTCTCTCTCTCTCTCTCTCTCTCTCTGTCTCGCTCTCTCTCTGCCTCTCTTCTTTTTTGTCTCAGCTCAGCGGCAAAACCGAGCTTAGTCTCTTTACTGATCACAGCCTCAATGTGTCTCATGCTCCTTCTCTCTTTCTCTCTCTCTATCTTTTTCCCTCTGTCTCAGTTCTTTTCACCATGGATCCCTTCAATGCAGTGCATTTTTGTGTCGTGAAAAATAATCATAAATAATTATACTAAAAGGACACATCAGCTGGAGTGACATTACATTAACAGTTCACATGCAATCCAAATAAGGACTACTTCCTTGTCATAATTGCCATGACTGCCACTGATCACAGCCATCCATCCTATTCAAGAAACTGCAAGACTTTTGTCATTATACAGGAGCATCTGTCATTGCACAGACTACTCAGAAGAGTCCAGTATCGCGCCACAATACATAAAAATATATAAACTCACAAACATGCACAAAATCAGCAAAATTACGTGTAAGCACAGAGGACTAAAGCATTGAGGACTGCACGTGAGACTGTGCTTTTTAGACTATATCCCTAATAGGAACAGAGCCAGAGCCAATGTTTATTGGTGTGGTCCTTCATTCATGAGCTTTTTGCTCGTGACTGAGGTACATGGGCGAGGACACAGGCCTAAACAGTTTTAAAAGCCTGTTTTACTGCCGTCCCGCTGCTCAGGCCCAAGGTCAGTCCATGCTGTTCATAAGGGTTTCCTTTGTGATTAACAGGACGGAGAAGATGGACGACCCATCCATCTGAGTGACCGACACAGGCCAAGAGAGTGGGGGCCCTGTGCCTGGCATGCCGATGAACTAAAGTAGGTAAATTTACGCCCCCTTTCACAGAAATATGCATCATACTTGCATAAACCGCACAGACACTATTTCCGAATATTGATACGCTCTGCTGTGTCAGACTTAAATGAATAATGGAGAGAGGTGGAAATAAAAAAACAGTACTGTGTTTACCTGAATTTTTTTTTTTCTTTCATTTGGCAAACAGCTAGAGCAAAACAACCCTCAGGTGTTCAGGGTTATTTGTATAAATAAATGTTTTTCATGCTAAATTTATTCATATCAGTGACGTTTTTTTTATTTCCTTTCTCACAGGGCAAATGCACATGAGACGCTACTTGAGTATGCTTCCAATTTTGTTTCAGTTACCAAGGGCTTTGAAATATACAGAATATGACATTAAAACAAAATAATGTTATTTGTAATGATTATATACTCCTAACCCTCTCTTTGTAATGTATTTTATGATGACTATTATTGGGAATTAGCTGTTTTGAAGGTTAATATCATACTCCACCACAATTTGTTGCTTGTGTAAGACCAGGTATTACCGTCTTCGGCATTCAGGTCCCATCACACCAACAGAACTGAGCAATATCTAATGATTACTTGGCTGGGTGCAGGGAATGCATAGAACAAGGTGAAATTCCTGGTACGTAACAAACCTAATCTCCCACAAATATTCATTGTACAGGCCAGCTTCCCATATGAAGTAATCGCCGCTTTAGGAGCTGGGGAAATTAAGCATTTTTTTTCTGCTCTATTCAAATGACAACCGGACAAGGAGAACAGCAGCTCTGCAACACCATCACCATTTATAGTCTGTCCTTCAGATGGAATAGGTAACTGCAAATTCATTCAATTAGATTAGATCAGAACCACTGCCTCCAATGACAAAAGCACATACAATGACACAACAGACACATGCACTCATTGTAACACACACATACTCGCATGCACGCGCACACACACACACACTCTCTCTCTCTCTCTCTCTCTCTCTCTCTCACACACACACACACACACACTCTCACACACACATAGACAGAGTTCCACAGGCACCGCTGGTCAGAGAGCTTCTGGCCGTCATAAATAAGTGTGTTCCTATTGTTAAGTGGAGGATTAGTAAATAAGAGATGTAATTCAACTGACTCTATGTAACAAAATCCACAAATCCACAGAAGTCTAAATATAAATTATGAGTATCTGTGCCACATGGCACACTCCTTCAATCTCAAAAGTATTTTTGTTTCTTTCACAAGTAATTCACATTTTATCTGTGGTGCAGTTGAGACTTGACACCAGAAATGCCTCACCAGGAACATTCCACAAATGAAACGCTTATCTCACTATAAATCATATAGGTACATATGTAGGTATATTCATATATGTTACATAATTAGCACAAACACCAAATTTATAACTTCTGTGCGCAACCTGCTACAAACGTGTGTAAAAAAAATTTACTTTCAGTTGGAAAATTTAATTTCAATCCAACATATAAGTTTTTTTTTTCTGTTCATACAATAATACAATACAATGGTGAGCTATTATTGTATTTAGCCATTACAAATTGTTACACTGAGGGTGTGCGACAAGACTAAAATACAGACACTTGCCTGTTTTTCTTTAACATAAAACATCACCATCAGTAGCTCTGGGCTAATGTGGGTGTGCTAGATATTTTCACAATTCACTGATTCTTTCCTTTGTCCTTAAGGAAAATTTCTCTCTCTCTCCCCTTTACAGCCTTATGTGAATCAGACCTGCACATAAATGCATGTGACAGAATAAATTTTTAAGTGCCACGCAAGAAACGCTGAGAGTAATCCTCATGTAAACCATTTTGCCTGTCTGTGTCACCAGCATGCCTGCAAAATCACCTCACCAAAGTGCTTTTATTTTTTTTTAGATCAGTCCATTTTATTGCTTTAGACTTTGGGGCAGTTCAGTTCAGCCTACTAGGAGATTTCTTAGTCACTCTGTGGACTGCTGCAGATTGGTGAAATAACAGTGAAGGCATGTTTACTTCGAATAGACAGGCCAGCGTTAGCACCCTGGCAGAGAAGGTAGGAAGCTTTCAATACGTTGCTTTATGGATGTTTGACAAGGTGGACATCAAACATAGTGAGTAAGGCTGCCAATTCTCACTGATGTGTCAGCATCCAACAAAAAAAAAGAAACACAGTAGACCAACTCTCCATTGTGCTGCCTTCTGTGAAAGTCTCCCCACAAGCTTTTCTGAGCTTGACGATGACGGAGGTCAGAGGCCATGCTATATGGCGCGTGGCTGGAAACCAAGTTTAGGATAGGCTAAAGGCAAAATTAGCCTGTCATTGTCATAGCTGACATTTCTGAACATGGTCAACTCCACACTGAACGCTTCTAGCTTGTTCACCATTTTTATCTTTCTTTCACTCTGTGTTTCCTATTTTCCAAAGTCATGTATGTCCTCGATAATGTCACAGGTCAGTTATACAGTAAAAACTAGACCACTGACTCACAGATAGATATCCACTGATACTTGTAATGTGTGTATTACATCCTTGTCTCCACATAGCGTCAACCCATGGGTTCAACTTTAGTAGAAGTGAAACAGCCCAACAAGGAACAGGAAATCGCATTGAGGGTATATCAGATGTACAAACTACTGATTTAGTCTCAGCTATATCCATCTCTAGTCCCATCGTTGTTAATGGTTTCTACAGAAACTGTATTTTGGGGCTAGTTTGTGATGCTCATTTTTCACTTTTGCTAAGCAAATAAAGCACATATTCTAACATCCATAATTACCACATACAGTGGATCAAATTAGCTTCTAGAGACATGTGTGTGTTTTGTGTGTGATACATGACCCAGAGAAAGGACCACTTACTGGACTTTCCTGAGATGACACTTTAGGCTTATGTACATTGACATTTCTATCAGTCCCTTTGGCACTGACAAAGAACAAGGACAATTATAATAACCAGATCAGGGAATGCAGTGGGAGAACTCAGAAGGCCTGCTGGCATAAACACTGACTGGAGAAAAATTAGCTACTTTCATGGGTGAGCAACCTTGAGGTAGCATAAAAAACAAAGCGATTCAATTTTGCATGCTTCCTCAAACTTTGCAAAAGCTGGTGAGTCTATTAAGCCTTCACCCTCCACACAATGTGGTATTTTTATCAGAAATGGTGAGCAACAGAAATTGCAGTTAAGAACTAAATGATGAATTCTTGTAAGTTGCTTTGGATAAAAGCATCAGCTAAATAAATGTAACGTAATGTAATATAGTGAATTCTATAACCAAAACTCATCACATGCAAGGTCAAAAACAGCACAGACATCAAACATAGTGTTGTTTTTTCAGACACCCAGTGCTTCATAACTGAAAATACTACAGATAGATTAAAATATTTAAGATGAATGACTTATCTAAAACTACTTTTACCATTATGTATTTACAAGACGTTAACCACTTTTGCTAGGATGAGCCATCACATTCTTTTGCAAATCCTGAAACTACAAATAAAATTGCTGGAAACTTGAAGACTGCAAATAGTTCATACATTGTGGATGTACAGTGTACTATTTTAATTGGGTGATATTAGCTTTGTGGCTGGTTTAACCTTTTCAACACATTTCACACACATCAATTACCCAACGGGCAACAGTTTGACTTATAGTCTTATCTGTGGGATTCAGTCATTTGTGATTTTCCATTACTACAGTGCTCTCTCTCTCTCTCTCTCTCTCTCTCTCTCTCTCTCAACCATGACCACAGCTATCACTCTGCCATTAGCACCAACCCCTTAGATGAGATAGTTCACCTTGGTATCTGGACTTGAGTCATGGGATTTCAATGAACTGTAACAAACAAACAATGATGCATTAAAGTGTCATTTAACACAATTTACACTTTTATAAAGTAAGGGGTAATGCGGAGAGTTCCATTTCCGTCTAATACTTACGAGAGCTTCTTTGCTGAATGTTTGTCACATTATGTAGGATCAGATTAAGTGATGCTTCTTTAAGTGAAAATTACTTAAAGATTTATGTGGGAGTTGAAATACTAAATGTTAGTGGGTATTTTAACATATTTTCTCAATATAATTTGACAGCAAACCCGTTGCATATACTAAATAACTTCAAAACACACACACACAAAGACACACTCACACACATACACACACACACACACAACCTAGAAATCTTGAATGAAGTCTCCTCACCTCTAATGACCTATACCAATAGCACCTTCACCACACCTCTAAACTTTCAGGCACATTTTGGCATCAGCAACTCTGTAAGCCTTGAGCATGCATTTTCAGTGGCTGCAGAATCAATTACTTTTCCTTAATATGGCACAAACCTTGGTAAAGGACACAGTAATAGAGGAAAAAGCTAGCAGAGCCATTTTTGGAACCAAAGACTGATACTGTATGTCTAGAGTGAATTGTATTGTATGGATAAGACTGGAGGCAAACGCCTGAAATGAAAAATGAAAAAGGGCGTTAATACCACACAAAATTAGTAGTGTCTGGGAAGGTGGTAAATGAACAACACCTTCGCTAATATTACCTCTCTACTGAAACAAAGGTCTGAGCATTTATTTATTTATCTCTTTTATTTACTGAGTGGTTCATAATGTTGAGGCTTTTAAAGAAAGTTATCCATGTGATCAAAATAAATCAAAAGAGAATGGCTCGCTTTGCTATTCCTTGATGAGTTATAACACAAACAGTAAAGATTAAATTATGCTACTGTCTGGTGAAGCACTAAAATAACTTCATATAAATGAAGTCAGGTCTTCATCAGGTTTCATGGCCCGTGTTGCACCACTTTGTGTTTATCTAACATCTGGCACCATGACAACATGATGTATCGTGGGTCATGCTTTTACATTGACAAAAGAAATAAAAGCAGTCAGTGAGTTAATTTATATCCCATTTATTGAGGTTGATGGCACATATGTACTGGGTTTGTGGTCCGATTCTTGGTGTGTGGTTAAAAAGCAAAAGACACCAGCTGGTCGAACAGATCTCAATTGTTGTTTTCCCTCTGTACTGTTTTTCATCAAAGGGGGATTTACTCTGGTGGAAATTGGCCCATATATTATGAAACAGAGACAGTGAAAATCTTTTCTAAGCGAAACAGTGTAAATGACGACCTCATAGCACTTTTAATTTCACATCATTGTACTGGAAAACAATATGTAATCTGGTCTATGCAATATCAGTTTGAGGGCAGTTGCAGAGATTAAGAGTCATGATTATGTTCATTTTGTAGTCAATACAAATGGATAAAATTCACTTGCTCTTTTCATTTACATAGAATCATCTCGGGCATTCCACTTCATCTAACATTAAGTCTTATGTTTTACCTCAAAATAGAGACACTGAAACAACTATTTTCAATAAATACAGTCCACAGTGAAGGCACTGTGATTTTACCAAAACCTCTAAAAATACAAAAGCAACTGCAGTCCATTAAAGGTGAGATATCTTCCAATATTCAACAAACACCGCAGAGATGACAGTAATCTTGAAAATAATAAAGGCACATATGACATACATGACTACACTCAGTCATCACTAAGTCTTGTCTGAATCTATTCAGTGTCAATTAGATCTAATATGAGACCTGTGCTCCATGTTTTCTACACGCCAGACAGAGAAATATTTAAGATCAGATTGTTATTGCAGGTGTTACTCAATTTCACGCTGATGTAGTCAAGGCTGAGGAAACATACAATAAATGTTAAGCTGCACATTTACAGTAATGCATCAGTATCCAAAAGATAACAAACACAAATCAGTTGAATACACAGACTATATACCACAAAAACACAAGGAAGATGACAGATTTCAAGAATGAACTTATAAGCAAAGGTAAATCATCCATATCAAACAAACTTAAATTTACTCACAGTTTATTACATCATTATGCTTAAACTATAAACACACACACACACACACACATATAAACATAGACATGGCACATGGGGTCAAAATTCTCATCTACAGCTGTATTTAACAAAGCAGTGACTAATGAGAAAAGTAAATCAACCACAGCGCAGTTAAGAAAAACAACATTGTTTTGGTAGTAAGGGTGATGCCTCATAGTTACTGTTCAAAGGCAGTTGCAGCTGAAAGGCACAAATACTCATAAAAAAAAACACCAGCACAACCCTACGCGCTTCTGTGAAAGTGGTACTGTGTGTTACCTAAGGACAGACTGCGAGAACGCAGAACCCTGAGCGGGGGTGGACAGCGGAACCCAAGGCCAGAATCACCATTTACAGACAGTTTCCCACCTACGATTCTAAGCTAAATGATCAAGTCATACAAGAAACGAGAGCAAGTTCTTCCATAATAAAATGAAAGTCTATATCTCAGGTGGTCTCAGACTCTATATTCTGACTTTAGAAGTGCACTGTCTAGCTATGTAGATGACTCACAAAGATAGCGAGAGTAGCAGCAACACCATGGCAACTGGCTGATCTAACGTTCATACTGGACCTCATGCAGAAAACAGAATTCATTCAACAGACTTCATTTTCCTACATATCTGACTGTACATAACCAAATGTGATTCCTAAACACAGAGAGATAGATTGAAATGACTAAATGTGATTCCTAAAAATAGAACGAAAAACCTTTACTAAATGTTTGTGTGTGTGTGTGTGTGTGTGTGTGTGTGTGTGTGTGTGTGTGTGTGCGTGTGTGTGTGTATGCATGTGTATCTTTGTCATAGAGGGAAAGAAAATTAGTTTTTTGACAATACAAAATGTATAAATGTGTTTGTATATGTATGTGTACAAGAGAGCAAGGCAAAGAGAAGGAGAGGGAAGAAGTGAGAGGGATGGATTGTGTTTTAAGTCCTCCAAGTTTGCTGTTTGAGTCTGCTCATTTTTGTCTAATTTACATAGCTCTGATAGAAGCACTTCAGAGACACAGAAGTGCTGTCTCCTAGTGTGGGGCACTGCTGGGATTTAGGCAAGATTTCTTTCAGCTCTGAAGTGTCTCCAGAATACTGGGAACATCCATCCATCTGAGAGAGAAAAACAGAGAGAGATACCCTCACTGGGAAAAAGATAAACATCCTACCTGACTGGCAGGATAAACATTGTCACCAATGCAAACTGCTCTTCTACATATCTTACTAAATCTCCTCCTAAATGGTGTGTGTGTGTACACGCGTGTGTGTGTGTGTGAATGTATGTGTGTAGGTGTGTGTGTGGTGGGTGTGTGTGTGTGTGTGTGTGTAGGTGTGTGTTTGTGTGCAGGTGTGTGTGTGGTTGTGTGTGTTTGTGTGTTTGTGTCTGTGTGTGTCTGTGTGTGTGTGGGAGAGGAGGTGAATGCTCACACGTCAGAAGACACTGCTAATTCAACTCCCTGCCACATACACTATGAATATATATTTGATAAGAACAAGAGCTTGTGGGAGCTTAGAACACTTTGCTCACAGCATCTGAGATGTCTCACATACCAGCTTTGATGAGTTATTCTGATGCACTCATCAGGTTGTGTGCTCTAACACAATCTTTGCATAGCTCTTTAACACTTAATTTGGACAGAGTGTATGCAATACAAATTCATAACATGTATGTTTTAGGACATGTAAGCTAGCAAATACAGAATTTACCGCCAAATAAAGGAACCCCTGAATAAATAAGGAACATATAAACTATTGAAAACAGCCGCTTCCACAAAGGTGTGAGGTAAAATATTACCATCCCATCAGGTTTAGGGTAATTCATAAATATGTTGACCAGTACTTTATTTTGGCTGCCAAGGCTAAAGAAGAACAGACATGGTTGACTTTAAAACATGGGTTATTGTTGGGGCATGTTTGGCAGGAGCTCCTGTGACTGAGGACTGCTCAGCTTGCTAATGTTTTGTGAAAAAGTGTGGCCAAGATATGAGGGATTTTTTCATTACGATGCTTTGTTTCCTTGGAGCTACAGCTGTCTCTGTACAATATGCCTTATTTGTTGACGTTGCCTTCAGTACCATTTCGCACGTGTGTGTGTGTGTGTGTGTGTGTGTGTGTGAGTGAGCGTGTGCACGAACACACACACAGGCAATGTAAGCATTTCTTATATAAGCCTTTGTACTGGTGGTTGTTAACCTACTCTGGAAATCTCTAAATTGTTCTCTGCGGGCCGCTAGTTTCACTCCTTGTTTACAGTGCCACCTATGGTGAGTAGCTGTTACCCTTCCTACTCTGCACCAGTATATTCAATTTATTCAAGTGCTAGCTATGCATTTTTAATGACAAAAAATACTACTACCTGACTGGAGCATATTAAAACTTGTGCTTTTCTGATGTAACCTATTTACTTTCTTTAATAAAACAGATGAAAAATTTTTAAACTTGTTATATTAATTTGCTTAGGAACCGTTAAATATATGATCCTATCATAATCAAAGAACATAAGTAAAAACGATCTGTTGGTAAAAATCAAGTCCTGAAACTAATTTTATGACTAAAACTCGTAATTCTGTCTGACAGCATTTTGTATCTGCTTCTACGTTTACCCTCCTATTCCTATTGTGTGTGCAATGCATTGTGATACAAAATTGCTTCTAATGTGCTATAGTGGAAAGCTTTGGCCAAATGAGTCAACACATTTTAATGCAAGTGCTGTTTTGCTTAAAAAGTTAACAGTCCAGAATATTGTGTCGCTGAAAAACAAGACACACCCTCTTAAAGCCACATTCTATGAGACGTCCTGCAGTTTAGACCTCAATTCAAATAATTATACACATCCATTGATTCTTTGAGAGAATGACTCATTAATGCTGGGTAAGCAGTAGTCCCATACTAACCATGAGTGGGTGCAAATTAATGCAGCATGTAAAAACCAGTAACATGGTTACTGACTGGTCAAAATATTTGTAATAAACTAATTTTTGGTCGTATTATTTTTATTATTTTAAAATCCAAATAATTTCAATATTTGCAAATTATGTTATTGCTAGTTATTTAAATTATGCTATTTTTAAGTGTGAAAAACACATTCACTTATTGAAATAAAATACACCCAGAAGGAAAAGAGTTGACTGACCCTTAGTGAGGACATGACCAATTGTCACACTGAAGTGAAAAACTGTCCTTAATGTAGCTAGTGTTCGCCTCAAACACTGTGTCCTTTTCAAAATATCACTGCACTTGTCACAGATTTAAAAAGAAAAAAAATACATCTATGCACCAAATGTCCCCAATATTGCATAAACATCAATCCCTAGCCATTGTGCTTTGGAGAGTCTGTGAGGTGATGAAGTCCCATGTCTAGGAAGATGCTGATATTAGTGTTTTGGCCTCCTCCCTAAAAGGATTCTGTTGTCTTTGTGATGTGTCTGGACACTCAGGAGGTAGCACAAAACTAACAAATAAACTTGCCCAAAGCAGCACTCCCCGATCCAAAGCTGTTCATGTCTGTGTGCACCAGTTCAAAAGTTTCAGTTGGTAAGTTTAACTTCTCAGTCATTTGATACTGATTTCATTATCAAAGCCGGGAGACAGATTCTTTTACATTGTGCACATGTACAAACTGACATCTGGAACAATGTTTGTGACAGATATATTTAACTAGTGTCACAAAAGAACCATCACAAAAGGTTGCCATGATGGCCTGAAATTCTTGTTCACTGTTTGGAACAAGCCAGATTCAAACGCAAAATGAGAAACAGAGAAAGTTGTTAAATTGTCATGGATCCACCTATGTTATTTCAAAGCCTATAATTTAAATCACTTCACTGCCGACTGGCCATGACTACACATCATTTCAAAACCGAAACCAGCACCATTTAGGTTGGCAATGAGACAGTTATGAAAAACTGTAAAATGTTCAATCATCTATAGTTGTCTGATGACAACGTTAAGCAAGGTACACTGAAGTGTGACCTTGGTCATTCTTACCTGATAGATTCCTGTTGCCACAAGGTATTTAATAGATAGATAACTATCACATCCATCCATCCATCCATCCATCCCCTTTTTACTACTGCAGCCTGGCACATATCATATGTATGAATAATGCATATCAGGTATACCGCATGCACAGGTAATTGGCTATGTTCTGTGTACACAGAGACCTTGAACAAGACTCAAGAGAAGGCCAAGAAATCCACCTCTGGAACAGTACAAACCAGAATAAATGGTCATTTTCCACCATTATATGCTATTGGCTGATCTCAGACACCAAACAGTGAAGGTGCTATGGTTTTGCTAGCCAAAATATCCAAGTACAGTAAAAACCAAATGCCATGCACACCATAGACTTTACACAAAAGACTTGGCAACCTTCAGCTTGGTAGACTACAATCTAGGTTTTCTGTGTTCAGCAATCACTTTCCCTCTGCTCTTTGGGAATTCTCAGGTAGTGTGAATTCATCTTTCAGTCTGTGGAGAGTGCTGTGGTAGGTGAGACAGAATTCTCAGGTAGTGTGAATTCATCTTTCAGTCTGTGGAGACTGCTGAGGTAGGTGAGACAGAATTCTCAGGTAGTGTGAATTCATCTTTCAGTCTGTGGAGAGTGCTGTGGTAGGTGAGACAGAATTCTCAGGTAGTGTGAATTCATCTTTCAGTCTGTGGAGAGTGCTGTGGTAGGTGTGACAGAATTCTTCTGTACAGCTTCATCAAAACAAAATTTAAATCCTGGTTGGCAATTTAGTAATTAAATCCAAACACACCTTTTGTCACATTCACTCTGGCCAGCTCTGTTGCTGTGGCAATAGAAGGAGTCATGTCCTTAAGTCCAGGTTTTTGAACCTGACTGCTCTATACACGAGCCTTTGAATAACTGACTGATATAAGACAGTGACGCTGTTTAAGTCTGACCTTAAACTGCACTCTTTGGCACCTAGACTCTCTTAAAGACAGAGGTCTTTCAGGGTTTTGAGCTCAAAATATCTAGCAAGATATACAGAACTGTTAATTTTATACCCCCCCCCTCTCTCTGATCTCCTCTTTTCAATGACATCTCTCTGTATGTAAGCTAACAAGGTTTTGTGTGTGTGTGTGTGTGTGTGTGTGTGTGTGTGTGTGTGTGTGCACGTGTGAAGAAAAGCTGCCCTCGTGTGGGTGCCGCAGTCTGGGCCGTGAGGGTGAGCTGTTCTGATGGCTCTCAGATCAAACAGTTCACAAATACTGTGCAACTCGACAGTTGTCTCTCCCCCTGCTGACGCCAGAAACTGGGAAACAACCAGAGCATTCACAATGGTCTATGACCTCTCCTATCACTGGAGATCTAGACTATCAGGAACCACGCGTCAAATGACAGGACAAAGGCAACCCTGCAGCCATGACAAGATGCAGTTTAAATGACACAGTACTTCATGTGTTATCAGGAAGAGATGAAAGGATAAAAGGTGGGTTTGGTTATGGAACATTTAAGCTATCTAACGAATCGGATTCAAGCTCATTTCTGATTTAAATTTGCACCTCTACAACAATTCTTTTGCTTATATAGATCCTTAATGCCTGACTTATGATATAAAAAGTTATAATGTAAAATTTACATTCAGAGCAGGTGACAATTATGCAGTGATTACTTCAGGATCCGTATACATGGAAGCGTACCAGCTGCGTGCTGATTGCTGAATGCCTTTGGCTTATCAAAGTCTCTAAGTCCTCTACACTCAGTAATAAGACCTGTTTATTAACCTGACTTTATTAACCTGTTTAGACAGTGGTTTAGCAAAACGCTGCGCTCATGCAGGGGAATCAGAGATCCCTGTACTATTCAATACAGCTCCTAATTTAGAATAGGTATATAGCACCATCTCATGGCATTGCTCAGAAATCCATGCAAAGATAAGACCGTGAGCAGAGAGCAAAGAAAAACCTCCCCTTTTGATAGTGGGGTTTTTTTTTTTCTCAAATACAACTCTTGAATGTCTAATGTTTTAAGGTACAAATGGACAGACAAGAAAGAATCGGGAGGATCAAAATAACTCCTTTGAAGCTCACTGCATCATGACATAGAGCTTTGGAACTAGTATATTCATGAGTTAAACAAGTGGATAAGCACTTCCAACCACAAACGCAGGTCTTATTGCAATGTCTTGGAATGACACATGAGACATTATTGAAGAAAAGGTGATACATAATGCAAACAACAGTTAGACGACAGGAATAAAGTAGAAACTGTGGCAAGTGCTGCTGAGGGACTTGTGACTGAAATTTACAGTCTGAAAACCTTCATTTACCTACAGGCTTATGGACTCTAGATGCTTAATGTATGTGTACTGCATAAGGGTTTATCTACACGTACCACTCCTCTTCTTCTTCTTCTTCTTCCTCTTCTTCTTTTTTTCTTCTCTTTGTCTTGTAAAACTATAAACTAAATGGCATTTTCAGAGTTTATCTATCAGTGTTATTGATCCCTCATATGAGAGAAGTGAGACAGGCGTGACAAAAACAGGATATGAGGACTGAAACACTGACAACCTGCAGACATCCATCACACAGCTCAGACCATGACTGTCATCTTGACTGTGATGATTTATGGCCCATTTACTTCACATCAACATGAAATTTTAATAGCAGAACAAACCTAACCCTCTTATATGACTCAGCTGATGTTACAGAGGTTCTGATATTAAATACTTTTATTTCTCATGATGGTTTTAAGCAGTTGAAATCAACAGTTCCAAACTCTTCATAGATTATGCTTAACAAACATATTCTCTGCAACATTATTCCATGTGTTTTGGCTTCTGCTAACAAGATAGTGGCCGATCTTTCAAATCTTTTCTGACTGCATACACACACACACACACACACACACACACTTCCAAAGAGCAAAACATTGTGCTCTCTGGCTGAAAGCAACTGGTGCAAAGAAAAGCCAGGTATGTAATCCACAAAGAAAGGATCTTTTGCTGCTCAGAAAATCAGTGTGACCTTCCATCACCATACAGATAAAGTATTTTTACAGCCTTTTAAAACAGTGCTGTGGTTTAAAGTCTGAGGACAACCCCCAGTTCCCTTTGTTCATACCTGTCCCTGAAGTTCCTAGCTAATTAAAGTCTTTTGTTTTTTTAACTTTGTCCTAAATGTTAATTAAATGCATTTATGCACATTAATCAAACCCATATTAAGACTGTTGGTTGAGTGATATGCAGCCATGATTGGAAAACTACAGCAGTTTAGTAGTTCTTTATATTTAAATCTACTTAACAACGACTTAGATTTCACAGCATTAATTAACACAAGGGATGAACCACAATTCCCAATTAATGTTTTCAAAGTCTTACATACTTACCTTGATGAAGTTATATCAACACAGCAAACTCACCACTCGTGAATTAAAATTGTAGGTGTGAATTCCAAGAACTAACAATTTTTGTTAATATATGTTGATATAGATGAACACTCACTAGAGTGAATGTAATCCTGAATGCACCGGAGAACAGCAGCCTCAAACATTTGTAACAATGTAGGGGTTACTGAATGCTTAGTAAGATTGAAGTGAACTCTGTGAAACTTTGCTGTAAATATCAGACTAAGTCCAAATGCATCCCAATAACAGACTCCTTATATTTAACTACTGTTTTTTCTTGAACGTCACCACACCCACATCATGATGACTTTATGTTAGAGTAGGACAACCATGACACGTTCATCTGAAAATAAGGCAAATATCATCATCTCTGGTAGGTTTTAACCAAAATTCCTCTCAGTGGTTAAGCATGCATATATGTTTGTGGATTTGTGTGTGTGTGTGTGTGTGCGTGTGTGTGTGTGTGTGTGTGTGTGTGTGTGTGTGTGTGAACTGAATAATGTACAGCATTAGGAGCAGGTGTGGCTGCAGTGATACCATTAGATCCTCTAATGATATCCCAGGCAGTGGCCACAGAGTGGCTTTAAGGCTATGTACAGGAGCATCCTGCCCAGTCATCTATCTTCATGAGTGTCTGCTTTATTTCTTCAGGAGAGCGGGGGTCCAGGGACCTCCTCTGCTCACAGATAAGGACCAATATTTGCCTTAGTCATTGCCTGGCCAATTGCTACACAGTCCCTCACAGAAAGTGCGTGTTCTGGGAAAGTGTACTGAGGGAAGACAGAAAAACAAACACAACTGGTTGCTTTTCAAAGAGAGTTTTTTTGTCCATTGCTTGGATAAAGAGCTGGACTGTTTAGAAAGGTTCTCATTTGGAAAGGACAGAAAATGACACAGGGTTGGGATGGGATGGTTTGGTATACAGAATGAGAATATTGATTTGTCTGTTTCACATCATCATGGCCAACACCATAACCCTGCATATTCATTACTGAGTTACTCACTGCTCACACACACACACTGCTAGCAAGACAAACACAATTAGACTTACACATGTGCGCACACACACGCACACATACACACACTGCTAGCAAGGCAAACACAGTTAGACTTACACATGTGCGTGCACACACACACACACACACACACACACACACACAGAGAGTTTGATCCTCCATTTCCGCCCTCTGTGAATGATTCACTCTTTTTTGGCTGCCTGATTTTTCTCCCTCATCCTTCGTGTTGCATAGAGGGCTCAGCCATGCTGATGAGTTCTCAGATGGGGTCATGACACCTCCTCCTTCCTGTTACAGAGAGTTTGAGCTGGGCCAAAGCTTTTACTGAACGGGGTCTCTGACACAACTAGTGCCAGGTCACACCCAGTATTTCCTCCTGCATTACATTTCCTATTTGTCATACAGATGAGAACCTCCCATCTTGTATTCTCACTGTGTGTGCAGAAGGACTGTCTTCCTTAGTTCCACTGAAGAAAGAGATGAATAATTGATTTTACATCACTACAGGAGAGGTCAGAACAGCACAGAATACTTTAGAGGGAGTCAACTGCATAGCGGATCCTCTAAGTTCAGCACTGAAGCACATTCAGGCTACACTGTACATTTCTAGTAGGGCATAGATTCAGCTCTGAATAATGGATTTAGTAAGAGAAAATTCTTCTATCTCTAAACGTCATCATTTCTCCTGCTCTCACTGTCTCTCTCTAGCATTTTTCTCGAACTGAAAAATGTTTTGCTCCTTACAATGCAAACTAGCAATTTGATTGCATTTAAGAAAGAAAAATATTTCAATACTCAGTGCTTTTTTGATAGAAAATACCATAAAATCATCTCTCTCTCTTTTGCTCAAAACTTGGAATACTTGCGTTCTTGTAATCTTGCAGGTCTCCCTGTCACATAAACAGTTTCTCAGTCAGTGTAAGTGAGGGTAGCACATTCTTCCTCTGGCAAATGTGAAACTGGAAAACAATGAGTCGCTTAACATTGTGAAATGATACTCTTTGATGTGAAAACTACCATAGTTGCCACACCCTCTGTGGTTACCATTAACAAGCAAAAATAAGAGCGACCCAAGCTGACATGACCACCCAAGTGAACACAGCCAAATGCAGTCTCTTGGACCACAATCAAAATGTGACACTGCTTAAATGAGCCTCTAGCTCTTAATTAATTTAAAGTTGTTTCATTAAAAAAATATATTATCTCTGTCCTCCTTTCCAAAGTGAACAGTTACTGTAGCTTTACTATCGTTGCCCAATATAATGATGGAAATTTGGTCTTTTCTGCATTACGCCACCTCACATAAATACATTACATTCAGTGAGCAGATCTAATTCGCCACACATAAAAAAGAATAATTTGTTTCCTGAGGCTAGTGAAGGACTTCTGTGTGAGTAAAAAGAAATGAATAACTATGAATGAATATCCATTCATAAAATAGATTCCTTGGCTGAATAAAACAGATGCACGCTGTTTGTTCATGTTCAGCTGTTAACACAAAGCACTGCCATCCCTCTCCCTCAGTAAGAGAAGGGAGAATGAAAAACATGCTGCTATTGGTTGGTTTGTCCAGTCGTGCCAACCCCTAACTAAAAACTGCTAACAGTCAGTTGCAGGCAGTCCACTTTTAAAAGATAGAGCAGAATGGTTTTCAGGCTGCCTCTGTCTGAAACAGGGCAATTACTACAGCTGAGCCAAGCATACATTTCACAGGTCCTGAAGCAGAAAAATATGAGTCAGTTACTCAAAACAGGGCATGTGTCTCTCCAATACATATCTCATGTGATCAACAATCCAGTGCATGAAAGATACATTTTAGGCAGCCGACAATTCGATACAGTATGACTTAGCCCTGTTTTGATGCAATACGATACGAAGTGCTTAAGTATAGTGCAAACAGTTTCATTCTAAGAGAGAAAGAGAAAGAGAGAGAGAGTGAGAGAGAGAGAGAGAGAGAGAGAGAGAAATGTAGGCTATGCTACAATGGGTTCTAAACACCATGATAACATCCTATTTGGAATCTCATCGCTATAATTTACGAATCTTAGCAGACAAAAAAAAAAAAAAATCAGCAAACTTAACATAATACTTTTAAAGAGGCTGTTTTTATTAGTGAGTTGCTGCAATGGTTATGGACTTCTTCTGGTGCATCATAAATTTGTTCTCCATTACTCGACATTCTTTGTTCAAGTTTAACGATGGGGGAAAAAAGTGCTTGATTCTTAAGAGGGGGAAGAGATACCCAGGTGGTATCAGACTTAATACAGAGACGCCCTCCCATTTCCTTCCCAGTTTCTGTCTGATACACGTTATTTGAATCGATGCAGCCGTATCATAAACATTAAGCCCAGTCCACCGATTTGAGCTGGTCGAATCATTACACCTCTAATTTGCACACGAGATAGCCTGAAATTTGGCATGGCTGAAGGATAAAGATGTCCTGCTACTGCCCTCACTGAGGAGATGATGTGGGAATAATGGGATAAGAGTAGGAGGGGTGGTCAGTGAGGGCCTCTGAGCAAAGCAGAATCTCTCTCATCCAAACAGGGAGAAGAGGCCCATCTGATGCCAGCACTGTCCTGAGCCAGATTCAGCAATGCCTGACTTAAGAGGTGGTTCATCTGGAGCTCTTCATCTATTGTCCATTTTTCAACATTCCCAAATGAGTATAGACCTTATGTCAGGAGCTGGCATGTTAACATCACTATGCATATAACAGTTATGGCACAAAGTACTACTATTAAAAATACAAAGTCATTTTTTAATAGATTTTGCTTAGAAGCATTTTCTTTAATGTTTCACTGGAGATCGAGCTGATTCTATTGCATTTACTGCACAACTCTGCACAAATACGATGTCTTAATTTAGTAGTTTGCTACTGTTGTTGTCTCATGGCAGTGTTGAGTACAGTGATGTACTACAAGTATGTATTCACATCTGACATCATGGTACTATAAGTATCTAATCATATCTCACATGGTACTATAAGCGTCTATTCATATCTGACATGGTACTATAAGTGTCTGTTCATATCTGACATGGAACTATAAGTATCTATTCATATCTGAAATGGTACTATAAGTATCAGTTCATAGCTGACATCATGGTACTATAAGAATCTATTCATATCTGAGCTGACAGAGTTCTTTTACCATGAGACTAACAATCAGCACAAACAAAGCAATGTTTATCACATGATACCCTGTTGTAATCATTCATTTTACATGAAGAAAGGGGGTCATTTTTCAGTTCATTACCTTGAGGAAACCAGATCGTTGTGATAAAAAGAAAAAGGAAAATCCATCACTGCACAAATGTGCACTCATCAGTGGTGATCACATCAGGAAAGATGCTCATTTGCACACATTTGGATGTGACAGCAAAGGTGAACAATTATGGGAAACACAGACAGGTAGACGTAAACATGGAAGCATGTCATCTTTTATGATTGTTCGGGTGACAGCATCAGAGGCAGAGGAAGCCCTTCCAGAAACTTCAGTTCTCCTACGCACTGACTCAAGAGGAGAGCGTGAAATCACAGCCCAATAGCCCAGGGACGGTAGCGAGCCCTGTCAAGACTGACGTTTTGTTTTTGTTTTAGTCTGCGCTTTTTTGGAAAGTTGATCTGTTAGTCTGTTGTAACCACTGTTAAATCCTCATTAGGCTAAATATTCAGTAAGCAGTATTCTGATCACATCAGCATGATCTAACTGAGGTGACCAGAACTCCTAGGCTGACTGTGATTGTGCTGATTTTGCTCAGTGTATCCGTTCAGGGGCTGTGTTAAAGCTGTACTGCATATATCGTATTGAGATTATTTGACTGGACGTGGCCACAATCAGCAATGAATCAGCAAGCAGCTAGGAGGCTCAAACTTGCTGAAACAAAAATATCTTTCTTAATGAATGGTCTGTTATGGCTCAGTATGTTCAGTGTAAACAAGCCTTAACGTGTTGTATATCCACATTAAGGAAGGGACTCCATTTGTTTTCACACTGCACTCCTAATTCATAGGTATATTTTTAGGGTACTATATTATCTCTGATTCAAGGGTGGTTCACTCTTGCCAATTGGACAAATATAAACAGACAGGACATTAGAACAGATATATTATCATATTTCTCTCATGAATGTCAAGGACATTCACATCCCATCCCAACAGCATTACTGAAGACAGTGGAGTGAACATGATATATGAGAATGATTAAGCCAATATCTGAATGCAATCATTTATGGTTAATAAGTCAGAGAGTGATGATGATTCTAGTCACAGTTTCGTTTGCAGATTATCCCTCAAATCCTACAATAGGAAACAGGGACAAGCAGCAGCTGTCAAAAATAACTAAAAACAAACTAATAAAGTATCTCTCAAAATCATCTCATTCAAACTGATCTCCAATGAAATTCACATAGACAAACTTGCAAATGCACCACACGTGCAGGAATTTATCTTAATATGACAACACAAACTCTGGCGTCCCTTATGAAATCCAAAACTGTTACTAAACCTGACACATACTCTGTCAAACTAGCCTGACTGCTCAATACCACACTCAGCCCAGGCCAACGAATTAGCCAGTTCTATGTTAGCTAAGAGGAGCTGGAAAACAGGTGAAAATCAATTAGCCAGCAGGTGCTCCACAGAGCAATCCAAAGATGTGTCATCCGCCGGGCAGGGGCGCCAGTCAGATAACGAGAGGCAAAATGAATGGTGACATTTTACAATAATTGCTGTGTTGGCAAAGAATATGCAGGATGCTCTTTCTTCTTAACACACAGGACGCATAAGCCACAGCTGCAGATGACAGAGTAAATGGAGGGAGAACGCAGTTGAAAGAAAGTTGCGTGTATGTGTGTTTGTTGGGGGGGGGGGATTTGGCGAGGAAGAGAGAAAGGCAAGCAGAAATCATCTCAAATGGCGCACAAAAACTCAGACCTCCACAGGCTAGTTGCTTTTGTAGTAGATGAATAAGAAAGCAAGGTTTGTTTGACTACACTTCAATTACAGTTGCACTTAAAAGAGTGAACTGCTAGGTCAGCTCCAAACCGTGGCTGAGGTAATGGCACTCCAAACATACCAAT
This sequence comes from Chanos chanos, assembly GCF_902362185.1. NCBI lineage: Eukaryota > Metazoa > Chordata > Actinopteri > Gonorynchiformes > Chanidae > Chanos > Chanos chanos. The sequence continues at coordinate 20,333,002 of NC_044504.1, forward strand.
GATGATGACCAAATGGATATCCATAACGAGGGCACTGTTTCATACCCCTCAGAGCAGTGAGCAGCAGAGTGATGGATGGACAGAGAATAATCACATGGAAAGTGCTTAAACAAATGGGGGAGCCATCAAAAAGAAAAAAAAAAAAAAGCTTTGGTCAAAGCTTATCTGTTTGCTATTTCAGAAGTCCATTATACTGCAGAGAAGGTTGAAGTATGTGCGAGCAGAGAGAGGGGGGGTGGGGGGTGGGGGGGTGGGGGGTGGGGGGAAGGAACACTCAGTGGGCCGGCTGCCATTATCAGTATAAAGTAATTGGATGGGCTTAGTGCCACTGGATGAGGATCACTCTTGTGTGCTATACTCTTCAGTTTGGCTCTGTGTACTGACACTCCTTTCCTGAGAGTTTCATCGCAAACATAAGTGTGTGAACCCCATTAACACACATTCAGACCCTTAGATTTACTGCATAGTGCCATGAATGAAAATTTCTACTGATTTTTGGCTATTTTCTAAGACTGCCAGACTGGTTGGTTTATGAATGACCTTCTAGGTCTGGTTTTGAATGACCTTTGAGTCTTGCAGCACTCTATCATGCAGGTGGAGTCAAAACCTTCCTTTTGTAATGTCAACAAGGAGATGGCAATTATTCAAGAAACATCAGATTAGACTCTATATGAATTCCTTCACCTGCAGAGTGTTTAAGACTCACTGTGGACTTCCTATTACGTTTATTTTATTCTCTGTGGGTTTTTAAGTTGAGGGCATGTTTTCAGTCTCTTTTTCCAGTTTACATTCTTTGTAGAGCCACATATATTTGCTGAGGTTATGGTATACACACAGACACACACACACACATACACACACCATTCCGAATAATAAATGCAATCCATACACAGATAAATTATATCATGGCTTACCTCTCTTAACCTCAGTATCCCGTCCCCATCATACAGAGAAAGTTCGTTTAAATACGAGAGTATTGCTGCAGTTATCTTCTCCCTATTGCTCTAGGCTTTTTCACGCAAACCTGTCTCTATATTTCTCTCTTTCCCTCTATGTGTGTGTGTGTGTGTGTGTGTGTGTGTAACTGATGTTTCCTTTTTTCTATTGGAGTATTTTATCTTCATCAGATCATTCTTTTGCTCTACTTCCTTTCATTGTCTCCTTTCACTCTTCTCTCAGAGACATGACCTCACACACACACACACACACACACACACACACACAAACACAGCGTTTTCTCCCAGCTTCATTCTCCCCTCATTTGTCCCTTTCCTCTGTCCTTTTTTTGGTCTTTTCTATTTTTCTTTTTGTCTCTGTGCCTCTTCTTTCTCTCTCTCACTCTCTTGCTATCTCTGTCCTAATAAGCATTTAGCCGTGGCTCATTTCAGGACTAGTGAAGGGCCTCATTCTTTCCCTGTTCTGCACGGTGGTAAGTAATAGGAGAGATGGCTGATATCACAGTGAGATACTGCAGGCTTGCTCTTTCAAACAGAACAGAAAGATCTTCAGTCTAACAACCACTAAGTAAGCTAGACATAGAGCTTATCATTATCAGCCATATGTAATGCTTCATTTTTGACTGGGACCTTGATATCTCTCTCCTGAAAAGCTCCAGTGTAAGCATATGCAAAATGTTGCAGTAAAAATGAATACTCTCAAGTCCACATTCACAAAGAGTCTGGTTGTGAAATCTCTCTACACAAATCTCATTACTGCTCTGGTAAGTCCCCCCCCCCTTTTTTTTTCTTTTGAAATGTTCAGTTGTCATGTCCTATCATGGTCTGTGAGGCCATTTTATTCAAACATCCACTTAATAAAATGCCAAAAGGACATGGGATGCTACTGAACAAGGATGAAATATAGAGAGAGGTCTATACTGTGCTCTAGAAGGAAGGCCAAGAAAGAGTTACAAGGACAGGGCAGATTTCATTTGTGTTAATGAATTGGCGATGCATAATTAGCAATGCTGATTAAGAAGCCTAGTCTGCTAACTGAAACACTTCAAAACGCTTGTGGCACACAAGCAGATTTTAGCAGTGGCGAAAGTACTTTCATTGATTGCTTTCCCAAAGCTCTTCCCCACCCTGGCCTGCCCCATCCTGTCCTGCCATGGGTGAACTAGGAACATCTGCCTGCTCTGAGGCTGCAAAAATTCTGGCACTGTAAATGCTGCTGAATCTTCAGACTGTGTATTTGTTTGAAATTAACTCAAGAATGTCGTGTGAAGGAGGGTGTGTTTTGATGCAGTCTCTTGCAGTCAAAGCTTCTGTTGCAGTTCAGTGACCATGTTTCTGCTCTGCTGGGAAGGGAGGAGGAAAAAGGGGAAGATACCTGCTCAGTTGAATTTTAAACGTGACTCTCAAAGCTGAGAGAGGGAGATAGTGTTCATTATATGACAGCAGGTAAAGCTTCTCTCTCCTTTTCTATCCTCTCTCTCTCTTTCTCTCTCTCCTCTTGTATCTCTCATGATTTCTCATTCTTTCTCTCACTCTCTCCCTCTCTCTATCTCTTTCTGTCTATTTCTCTCTCTCTCTCTTTCTTTCACACACACACACACACACTCATTCCCCTGTTACTGATGTCAGGCTTGGGAGGATATCAGCAGCTAACAGGTTCTCAAGGAATGAAACAGATGAGAGCGATGTCACGGGTGGTCTTTGATGGTGAAAGATGTTTGTGTGTGTGTGTGTGTATGTGTGTGCGTGTGTGTGTGTGTGTGTTCGGTGACATAAGGATAAAGCTGAATTGGAAATTTAACACTAGACAATTTCCCATGACAGCTGCTGATGAGGAGGCAGTCGCTAATTACAACAGCTAATATAGCTGCGGTTGATTACAGCATGTCAGTCAGATTTGCTCTGTGGAAACAGACACGTTCTAGTGTCACTCTGAGGGCAAAGAGAAAAAACAGAATGAAAGATAGAGACTGAATTTATCTTTTAATATGTTTGAATTGTTTCATACAGTATCACAGTCTACAGTTTGTTTCGAGCACTTTCAGTGTCTTAGTAGAACCTGAATGGTTCTAGTGACTGATGCTTTGGGGTGGGATTTTTATGTATATATGTGACTACATTTGTACGATGTAATAGTTGAATTGAGGACAGTATTCACGTCACAGAGAGAGGCAGGAGGAGAGAGAGAGAGTACAGTCATTTCTACTGGCTCTTTGTCAGCGGGAACAAAGCCTGCCAAATCAAATCAAAGTAGGAGAGCATCACCACTAAGCATGGAAGAGTCTGCAACCACAGCTATGCTTGTAACTTTCATCCCCTGACTGGAGCAGGAATCCTAATGACATTACCATAGCAGCACAAAGAGCAAGAGGAGACAGACACCTGCAGTGTCACTAACAGAAGAAGGAAAAGTGTTGAGTTAGTTACATAACCAGAATGGACAAAAGTAGTACCTGCAGTGACAGCAGTCATATGATAAAGTGATGAAAAAGTATTGGTTACAGAGACAGTGATGATAGTGCTGGAGGCAGTACCAGTAACAATATCTACCATTTCACAGCATTAATTTGGTACAGGAAAGAGCAGCTTAGCAGCTGTTGTTTTCACACCAACTTGCACAGAGGACACGACGATGCTATACTTTATCAAAGACAGGACTGAGTGAGCAAGAAAGAGAGAGAGAGAGAGAGAGAGAGAGAAAGAGAAAGAGAGAGAGAGAAAGAGAGATTATATTTCTCATCATCCTTTTCCTATAGCATTTGTCCCACAAATGTACACATATTTACACATAGACAGCCATGAACTCACACACACACACACACCAACGCACAAATACCACAAGCTTGGTCCCTCTCCCTCTCTCCTCTAGCTCCTCTCCTTTTCATTCTCTCTCTGTCTCTCTCTCTCTGTCTCTCTCCCTCTCTCTGTTCAGATGGGCACAGGGAGAGAAGTTGGTATAGTGGAGTTGACAGTGAAGTAACAGGTCTGAGAATGGGATGTGGCACACAGGAGACCTCAGAGAGGGAGAAACCAAAATCAATACCAGCTCCAAACCTTGAATGTAAAGCAGGGTCACCTAAAAAGTTTTGAGACAAATAGAATACAATAGAGGTACCAGGTACCATGCTAATGTCTTTGAGGTGTCTTTGCATCACAACCAGAGTAAGTGAGACATATTAACAAAGACAGGGAAAATAAATGTTTCATTTGGCAAGCGCAGTGCTAGTGTGGAGAGTAAGAGAGTAATTTCTACTGGAATATAAACAGACATTAAATACAAGCACTTTATTCAGCTTCATACTCAACAAATAACCAACTTCACAAGACAGTATGTGCAAATACTGGGACAGCATAAATCAGGCAAAAATGTGAAAAATGGAGACGCAATGCTAAAATATTAACACACTAATTAAAAGCTAAGAATAGATATAGCCTACAGTACATGGCATACACAGGCAAAGCATCCATCAAGAGCTGGCTCACATACAGCAGAGGGAGTAATTCTTCACTGTTAGAGAAAGAAGACACCCTTCACTGATCGCATGCATGTGCACATTTCAAAGGCGTAAACAGTTCGACAATACTATCAAACTTGTTCATGTCCAAAAAGTCCTATTCTTGAATGTGAGTTTCGAACCCCATTACAGCAAACTAAATGAGCTGACCAAGGTTATTGAAGATCAGCACAGTCCTTGAAGGTTCTGGCTTCACTCTCAGAGTGGAGTAAGAGATGGCTCTTAAAGTGGAAGTTGACCTTTTTGACATATCAGTTTAACTGATCACTTATACCAGTGTCATTACACTGTAAGTCTAACAACGTAATATTGGTAGTTAAATGCCTGTTCTGTTGTGAATGAGACCTGTTTGCACATGTTATAGAGTACAAGAAAAAGGATTTTATTACCCCCCCCCCCCCCCCCCCCCCCCCCTCATGTTTAAAAAGTTACTTACTTGCGGGTTCATATGCGATCATATGTACACCACCACAAAAGGTCAATGTAATTTTCAGTGTATATTGATCATTTACAGCAAATGTGCATTTTGGTGAAAAATATGAAAAAACAAACAAACAAAAAATTCCCACTGTTTAGAAGAAAAAGCATTTGCAGTAGCAGTAATTTCTGAAGTAAGGGCCATAAATAGCACCTATGTCAAATTTGGTGAACTTCCCCTTTAAATCAGCTTTTTTGGTTCTATGCTTCACAGTGTTCATCAATTTATTATTGCAACAAAAGCCTTCATTACTTTAAAGCCATCTTCAGATAAAGTCTATGAATTAACGTACCATGGAAACAACATAACTTTAACATAATTTGTACCTCATCTGACACAAGCAATTCTAATCTAAAAACAGACCATTTTCTAAGATGTACCGAGCCCTCCAAACCTAGGGAAAGAACTCATTATAATTCACATACCAAAGTCTGTCTCTTCTCAGATTCATATTTTTATTTTTTATTTTTTCTTTCATTCTAGATGCAAAGTTGATGCAACATAATAGCTTCTAATAGTCCTGAATCCATCTTTGAATCAGCGAATGAGATGAACTAAGTGACAGCAGGCACAATACCATGTTAACCTGTGCTGACACTGCCTGCATTGTCTCCATAGAAACTGGATGAAACCATGGTCACTACATCTTCTCAGACTAGCTTGGATTTTGAGTTTGATAAACAAGATTATAAAAAGAAAAAAAAGCTTTCCATATTTCTGCTAAGACCACATCCCCATAATGGAAATAATGTTCCTATATATTCGTCATATATTGCTATTTCTTTATGACACAATAAATACAATATCTGCATTTTATTCAATTACCATATCCAGAAATAAAACACTATAAACATCACAAAACCATCAACGCTTGTCAATTATCAGCCAGCCAGTTTTGATTCCTCTCACCATAGAAGATACAATATTCGTATATTGACACAATAGGTTATTTTCTTCTATGAGCTAGTGGTTCTGAATGTCAAAGATGTTTCAATGAAATATTCCTCAATAAATTTCTGAATTAAAAATCAATTCACCCTATTAAAAAAATAGACACATCTGCCCTCATTCACAACCTTCATTGCTTTTTTCCTTATTTACCTCTGAACACTAAGTTAATACACTGCATTATGGCTAACAGATTCAGTGCCCCTTAAAAATTTTTCACAACCACTACAACTGTTTTCAGCTCTATATACAGTTTGTAAACAAGACCCTGGCTTGTATTTGTTAACTTCACTTACCGACAACAACAATGCAAACCACATGATTACTCCTGTCTAAGGAGAGCTGCTTACCATACTGTCACACTCTGCCATGATACGTGAAAGGCATTGTCTTGTCAACTCAAGTGAGCAGGACCAGTACTTATATACACTCCATAACACAACCAAACTGACAGGTTGCCATGTGCAATCCTTCCCCTCAGACATTGCAGCATAGAAAGCCCAGGAAATCTGCCAGCACTAATGGAGGCACAAAATGGGCGGTCAATCATGAGCTATCGCCACCGTGCAACTGAGCCAGTCTCCACCTGCCTGGTGTGTGTCTGATGCTACGCAAAAAGACATTGGCCCCAAGCTGCTGTGGTGTGGACGTGAGCTGCTGGAGCTTTAGGCATAGGAACAACCAATGAGAACCTGGATGGGTTCCCAAAAGGACAACACACAGGAACAGGACAAATCTCCACCATGTTCAAAGGTGACAGCTACAATTCTTAGATATATATCACGCTCAGTTAATGATTTCTCCCACATTTATCACGATTACAGAAGGCAAGGAGCCAGGACTGAGGATTAACTCTTGCAAGCACCACGATGATCTTCTGTCCGTGAAAGGTGCTGAAAATGTACTCTTGACTTGATAGTTGACACTTAGTTTGTAGAGGCTAAAGATATAGAAAAGGTCTAAAAACAACTGTTGGTACAGTTGACGCTGATATTGCTGTGCATCAAGGAAGCGTGAGGTTGTGACTTCCAGCTATCTCTCAAATTTAAGAAGGATGTGGGTACGAATAATATAAGCATTAACATCACAGTTTCAACTCAACAGAATATAATTCACAGTATGACCCATTAACAAACAATAACCAACACAGGTATTTACAACAAATCACACTGATTCTATAATGGAGTGTTTTAAACCTGCCTCCAATACTTATATAACATTTCTAGAAGCCCCAGACTACTTCCCTCTATCTAAGCCAGGGGGGTCCTTTCCATTTCTGCTTTTCTCCCCCCTCCCCTCTCTCCATCTTTCCCTAAGCAATGAGCCACAGTGTGCTTATTCCCCATGAGGTACACATACATATTTATAAAGCATTGTTTTGATAAATGTCCTTGCCATCATAGCAATTCCTCGGCAATCAGTGCTGAGGAAGCCATAAAGTACACCGTGCATATTTAAATCTGAAGTCAAACATGATGAAGCGCTCGGCAAATATTAGCCTGTTCATTCTGCTCTGTGGGGAGCTGTAAAGTTTCACAGTGAGTGACTCCCAGAGAAAACAGTCCTGTCCCTGAGAGTGGCTGTAACTGAAAGTCAGTTGGATATCCCAAAATGGCAACATGTTAACATATTGTTTTCTAAGAGCATGTGTTATGTTATCTTCAAATAAAATCCTAGAAAGTTATTTCATCACTTTATCTGAACTACAATACTTTCTCTCCCTCTTTTCTCTCTATCTCTCTGGTGTTTTGGGTATTGGGTTTTGGGTTTTGGGTTTTGTCCCCTTGCTGAGCTGTTCAGCATGTGTCTCAAGCAGCATCACAATGCATGGAACTCAAAGTTTGATGTTGTCCACTTCAAAAGGAGACTTCTTCGGATTACTGCAGAGCCAGGCACACATTCCTACACAAAACAATGAAACACTTGCTCTGGATGAGGCAATAAGACTGTGACTGTGAGCTGCTCTCTAAAACAAAAACCCTGAGACTTCCTCAGGATCCCTCCCGTCAGAACTGTGTCTCTGCTGTCACCCTAAAACCTGGCTCTGCTATTTTGTCCCTAATATCTAGCTTCACTTCTGTCATCCCACAACCCCTTGGGCGCAAGCAAGCTGTTCATGTGACAAGCAAGAGAATAATAAAGACTGATCTGAAACCCTTACACGTGCTCAACCGTTCCAGCCATTCCTGCCATTCATGGGGGCGACAGGGAGAACCAGATGGTGTCCCCAGGGGCTGACAGTCTCCATAAGTAACAGAGTTGTGTTTGGCTCTGAGTACTGCTGTTGGTAAAGGACGAGGCCAAAGATGCTGAATCTTTGAGCGTTACAGAGGAACTGCATGAATGATGCATCTTGTTCAACTGCTGGAAGGGCTGTGAGCAGTTGGGGCTATATACTGGTGCTAGCACAGCCAGGGGAACCAGTGCATCTTTGTTCAAGCAACCCAGAGCAACAACTCAGAAAGCTCTACTCCCTGACTACAGCCGTCCTGTGGTTGTGAATGCTAAGAGACTGATAGTTGTGACTAACCACCGCCAGGAGGGCCCTTCAACCAGTCGTAGACAGGATCATTGGAAACATATTAAAGCTGCAAGTTCTGGTCAAGGTTCTTTGTTCTGTTTTATTTTATTACCAATACAGAGTGTGCAATCATGCACAATCCCATAATTCCTTCTGTTGTTTGGCAGTCACCTCAGCCACAGTGAAAAGAAGCTAACGCACACTTCCTCTGACACATATGAAGGAAATCAATGTATTTTTTTTCAGAGTTCCATGCTTTTATCAAGCTAAGTAACATGTTTGGAGGAGTGTTATGTGCTCTGCCTTATGTGCAACTCGATATGAACAGGAATGTCAGTGACCACTGCTAAAACAGGAGAGCAGCATCCATGTTCCCTTGGACTCCCAGCCACCATCAACAACTGAGGCACTGCTGAGGTTTGTGTTGTCAGTCCCAGTTGGAGGACACATCTCTGCACAATCATTATCCAGTGCTTCAACCAGGTGCACTGCTCCAGAGATTTGTAACTCAACATCAGGTTGACTATAATGCCAAACACTTGCTGTACCTCTGCAGTACTGCTTTATGTCCAGTGTGACAGACCTGGCACTGGGAGGCAATCACACAGGGGACTGCCACTGACAACAGAGACAGGGTAGTGATATCATGTCATATGTCGGTGCTAAGGGTAAATGATGGGGAATGGTCTTAAGGGGGCAAAACTCTTCAATTTGGTGATTTGTCCAAGTCCCACCAAACTGTTAACACATTAATATGAAATCTTGGTCAATCTGAAACGATAAAAAGGGAAACAAATGCACACAAATTGTGGCTATGAACATTTATCTCAAATTCAGACCACAAATTAAGGCACAAAATGAGTATGATGACTGACCTTTTAAGTGAGGCAATCACAAAGTTTACGCTGTCTAGGAGTCAATACGTTTTCCATTTGCCAAGCTTTTAAAGTCTTCCATCAAATGTCAGAGGTCTGTGTTACATGAGATGTAAGTAACCTTTTCCAAACGTAATTGTGAAATAAATGGGTTTTGAATCTCAGCTTGTCACTTTTGACTTCGCAGAACAAGCCACTAATGACTGTCTTTGTGCAAGAGCACTGGGAAAACGGAATGCTTAACCCAGAAAGAAAACACTTAAAGAATCAAACCAGTACCTGAATATATCTCCCTGCTCTTCAATCTCACCAGCCACCTCTTCAGACCTGCAACAATGTAAACAAGCCCATCAACCCCAGGGCAAGGCACCTTTTGGACTGTCTTACACTAGGTAAGGAGGGAGACTTTGCACTTGCTAAAACATAAGACGTCTGTCACAGAGCTCACAAATGAAATGCTGTTGCAGAAATGTGTACATCTGACACTTCATGATTCTCTCATTTCTTTTCAGTTTAACCACTAATTATGTGTTTTCAAGGCTTTGCGGGTTTTAAAAAAAAAACAGCATACTTCAACATTCTGATGTTTTTTCCAATAAATTGATATCCAATAAATAAGTGATATCCCCATGGCTTTACCACAAATCATGTGCTTAATGTGTTGAATGGATTCCACAACACAAAACTCAAACAGGTTTAAATATTCACCCATAGCAAGCATACAGATTTGTTTCAAATAAACGTGATATTAATTAATCCAATGGAGTGCACTTATCTTCTTTGGTAACAGGTTGAATTGACAGGCATCATCCTAATAAGATCCATCTCCTGTGCCAGTCAGGTGGCATATGTCATCACAATATCAACAGCTGTCATGGGGCTTGTCAGTGTTTGAGTGGCATATGGAAGATATCTCAACTGAGATACTGTTGTAGGCTGTTTGTCCAGGTGATGTGTTAGAGCAGAAGGCTTTAGAGCTTACCTGTGTTCCTGTCAGGTAAAATACAGCAATGCTTCTGCAGTATGCTTGGCAATACCTGTAAGTGAACAGAAAGAAGGAGAGAAAGAGATGAGGACGAGGGAGGGGTGGATGGACCGAGAGTGAGAAAAAGAAGGACAAAAGCACGAACAAAGATGCATACGGTGAATGACCAGTGATTCATACAGAGGCACATACTGTATTTCTTTTTCACATTTTGTATTTCTCTTTTAAGCAGTTGAATTTTTTTCACAGTTCGATCTCCTTTCATGCTTACACTTTGCAGCATGCATGACAATTGTCCAGATTCTCCCCTCCCCCCTCTCTTCTCTCTCTCTCTCTCTCTCTCTCTCTCTCTCTGTGTATATATATATATATATATATATATATATATACATATACTACATAGGTGGATTCATGTAATACCAATGGAAATAAAATACAGCAATACAAGAACTCCAGAGGGGGTAAGAGCAGAAGAGGAATCTTGTGATCTACTAATCTACAAGTGCCTTTGGTAATGACTGTGGTTTTGTGATATGAGTTCCTTTAATAGACCTGACACAAATGCACACTTCTAAGCTCCTAAATGAGTGGAGAAAATGGATCTGAAAAAGGCATTTGCAAATGGATTTCAGCACTGACATCCTGGAAGTACTTGAGATATCAGTAAATAGACTTGGTATTTATAGTTCACAGTATAAAGTCCTTAAAAACATCCCTACATCACTCAGTATGGTGAAGCCACAGAGAATAATGCAATAAGTAGTTTTCTTCCGCCTGAAAATCACAAAAATAATAACATCAGACTAATTTTGCAATTCACATATTCAGATGTACCATACACATTGTCTGTGACATTTTTTATCACATTCAGAGAGAGTAAAATGACTCTTGTTAATGACTCTGCGCAGAAAAGATATTCTGTTATCAACATTTTGTACATGTTGGATACCAACAGAGTCTGATTTAGCATAATTTAAGCATGGAAACTGCAGGACCTCAGTAGCCATCACTGAGAAACCTCACTATCAATTAGGTTCCAAAGATGGATACTGCTTAAATTATGGCTCATAAGACATGAGCTTATCAGAGTTTATCAGACATGAGCAGAACTTCAGAGATCAAGTTTCTGTTTGCATTCAGAATCCAGGTAATGTGCCGAATCTACAAGACAATCAGTCAATTCAGTATAGTAAATCTTAAAGAAATTATTCAGTTTACCCAACACATTTGCTCTTTGTACTTCCAAAGGATTAAGTGCTTTGGTGTCATTATTATTGTGGTGTCATTATTATTCGTAGAATATAAGAACTAGCTTCCCTCCTCTCTCTGTCTCTCTCAATCTTCCAGGGTGTCAGTTTATCAGTTGCCACCTCTTGACGTTAGATGCTGATGCTCTGTGAATTAAAATATCACCATGAAGTGATGACTGGATAGAGAGCTGGGGTTTAGGTGATCAAGAGACCCAACAAAGGGTCAGTGATTAGGATTCTGGCCTGCATTGATCAAACTCAGCATAATGGGATAAGTGATGACTGGCATTGGCAGAGAGCAAAGCTCTGAGAAGAGACACTCCTACGTGTGTGTGTGTGTGTGTGTGTACGTGTTTGTGTGTTTGCATGTGTTTGCATGTGTTTTCTCTGTGTGTGAACATGGTTGTAAATGTGTACATATGAGACAAAGAGATCCTTCATCTACCGCGGCTTCAGAAAGATAGCCTGTGGCCATAGCACATAATTTCCCATAAATGCCCTGAAGTGCTCATTTGTTGTTTTTAGTTTCTTACAGAAGATGATTGCAGAGAGAGGATTTATGGCGCCCTGCTTAACAAGGCAGCTGGTTTACAGGAAACACAAAATACACATTCTAAATGGGCCAAGTCTTAAATTAAAACTGAAACAGACAAGGCAAAAGAAAGACAGAAAGAAAAGAAAAACAGAAGGGTGCTCATTTTTAAACGGAGTATTTTGCTGGTCTAAGATTGCGCCTCATTTTCATTTTCAGCTCCCCTGTAAAGGTATGAGCAGTAAAAGCATCTGAATATTAAACTTTGCAAATCTTTGCCCTCTGACTATCTTGTGGATATGAAATACACATACACAGACCAATCATAAAAATCTTGGCTCCTGGGTATGTAAGAGAAGTATGAATGTAAGTGACAACAGAATCAGAACACGCAGCTGGATGGGCAAGTTCAGTACACAATGACCAAGAGTTATGACAATGTCAACATCCAAGAGAATCACTCTCAGTCTATCCCTAAAACTGCATTTTCTTATAATGCTCTTGTGACATTGAGAACAATCAGTGATTAAAAAGGAATCTCTTGTTGATGAGAATATGATATTTGAGGTTCTGGACCAGTCCTGGTGATCTCTGTAAGTTCTTGCTTTGGACTGTGTGGCATATGTTTGGGTGGGTGTATGATCCATAAAGGGGGGTGGGAGGAGACCTCATTACTTGGCTATTGATTATAGTCATGGGTTCGTCCTCTGCGGCTCAGCTGTGTATGTGTTCACTGCATCATACTCAGAATGGAGCCCTAACAGTGTCTAAAAACATACAACACTTCCCTGTGTACTTGTCAAATAGGAGTTACTTCAGAGGGAAAGGTTTACACAAAAGAGATGAATAATAACGCTGAAGACACAGTAAAAGAACATTACCTTTATTAGTGTTCATAACTTAGCTATAAAGCATTTTCAGACACCTGGAGGTAACGCCTGCGATGGACTGGCGACCTGTCCAGGGTGTTTCCCCGCCTTTCGCCCTATGAGCACTGGGATAGGCTCCAGCACCCCCCGCGACCCTAATCAGGATAAGCGGCTTAGATAATGAGTGAGTGAGTGAGTGGAGGTAATGCTGTGCTTATGAAAAGTTAATAGCTGCCTTATTATATTGTCCCAGTAACACACCCACATTATAGCACGCAATGCAAATCCCAAACTCTGTATGAGTTATGCCACATCTCAAATGAACTTTTATCAAAATATTTACTATTACTCTACCAACTACAAGGTAACAACTATTGTGCAGCTTGTGAAACAATGCCTCTTATACTCCTACATTAAAAATCTTCTAATCATAAATTCTTTATGGGCAACACAAAAGAAAGGGCAGCCTCACAAAATAAACAAACATCCCTCCCATGTCTGTCTTACAGAGAACAAACAGTACTGGAGAATACATTCATGTCTAATCAACTAATCTTGAATTTGATGGACAGTTTTGAAAACAGTTGACCAATTGCATGCATCGATATGCTGTTTCTCTACAGAGGACTACAGACATGTTTGGAATGCAAATCCAGCTGCAGAAACTTCAGGACTCAGAGTTAGCTCTTGACTGACAAAAGATGGTGCTTGGCCACAGAGTAATTTCACGGAAGAGCAAGTCCAAACTCTGGGAGTGGCTTTGAGCACAACATAAACACTCAGCCACAACAGGAGAGAAAAAAAAATCACATTTTATGCAATCCAACAGACTGCCTGGTCACACAACTATGACATCAAAGGTGAGTATTGCCACATGGGTCCACAACAACCAATACCGTTGCCACTGACCTAACACTGCGACTGACTGACCTCCATTTACAGAAGTTCAAACGGTTCTAGCATCACTCTAACAAACGGTTCTAGCATCACTATCGACGGAGTTTTCTGTATCTGTTTATTTTGCAACGTCAGACTTTATTCATCTGAATCTACTAGATAACAGAAGTCTATATTCCTCCCATCAATGGACTGCTGCTTCAGTTCACATGCTGAGACCTGGAACATTTCCTGAGTTTTATCTCCAAAAATACAGAGAACCATAAACACAGGAAACCATGAGGAACAGAGTACTGTCTAGAAATTAGACAAAAGGGGACCATGACACAGCCTTGGCGGAAAATGTTTGAGAAGGAAAAATGCTCTATAGCACCTCCTTGGTTTGATGGAGTGCCAAGTGTATCGACCACAGCTCGCCAAGTCGAAAAGATGTCAACAGAATCTACCTCCCTCCAGTAGATTCTACCGACATCGTTAACACCCCAGAACTAAAGCAATGTAAGACTGAGTTACTGACACCGGAAAGCAGCTTTGAATGAACACAGTGCTTTGGCAAAAAAAGAACTTCAAGCCGCTTCCTGCCGCCTTTTCCGCATGACAAGGGAGAAATGTGGCTGAGGGGAAATCAGCGCTGCCAAAAGATTCTACAGTACTGCCAAAGCTGTCAGCTCTTAGATTTAAATCATGAAGCCTGTTAGGCCATTGACTACCATCACATCACAGAGCAAGGGAAGTGAGCTACCACTGCCACCTCTCACCCATGGACGGGGGAGAGCAATGGGAGATAAAATGTATTTAAGAACAGGAAGAAATTATTGGGAAGTATCCCTTGTCTTATCTAAAAACATACCAGAGCATTTCCACTAAAAAAAAACAAAGTAGTTCCAGAAGAATATCAAAATATCAGGAGAATGTTTTGATGATAACTCCAGACTTCTTTTGCTCTGTTTTGGTCGTGGCAGATAAGAATGTTCATCCGTTTGAAATGTGGCAAGATGAAATACTACACAGAACCACTAACATTCAATTTAAAAAGCTAGTCATAACATGTTAATATGTAAATCTTTATCATATCTTCATTTTCATTGTGTCTTCTGTTTCAGTTTGTATCTTCTCTAGAGACAAGATTTGAAAGAAACAGGGAAAAATGAGGTAGATATTAAATCATTAAGACATAGCTCAGCAATTAAGAAACTTAATTTCTGCATGAGCTGGCATGCTTGCATTTCAGCTAAATATCCATTTCTGTGACCAAAAGGGAGAAGGACAGCCTCAAAGGTGCTGTCAACTCTGCAAGTTCATTTTTTTTCTCTTTCTTTTCTTTTTCCAGAGGAAACTGCATAGTCACATTTTGGGTTCTGCTCCATTGACAGTGATGCACAGAGCATGCAGCAGTACAGTGCTGCAATAAACCCAAGGGCTTTGCCACAATTTGAAGATGAATATGAGAGGGCATGTCAGCCGTTAAAGTAACACTAGAGAACTAGACTGCAATTTAGCTCCTGTGAAAAGTTTGACAAGACAGGACCACTCAAAGCTTTGCCCGTTAATGAGTTGTACAATTTTCAACATCCCACTCTCTGTATGCGGGGATCAACCAGGAAAATAGGCTGCTATTTATTGGACTATCTGGCTAATGACATTTCGATGTAGTCCATAATGGCTAAAGTGGTCTTTAGATATAAATGTGCTAATCGAATGCTCTCATTTCTTCCGGACCAATTGTGTGATGTCAGTCGGATTGCAGTTGATTTCACCGCAATACTCCATCTATCTGCAGTAATTTGGCCTCATCTGGGTAATATGTAGGGACATTATGGTATTTTTTTTTATAGTTTCATATGACCCTGTTAACTGATCAATGTTCAAAATGTCATATTTTAATTTTATTGAAACATAACTAACAGACACCTCTTGACTGCCATGTATAGATACACAATTATGACTTCCTACTGCGAAGAAATGGCTTCTAACAGACATGTTTACAAAGTTACTGTATCCTAAGACTGGATGGCAGCATTTTTTGCCCACATAGGCAATAATGAGCTACTGACAATGTGAGCCAACCACCATCACTGCCCTCAGTGAATTAAAGGTTTTCTGTGGTGTACCTGACCATACATTGAGCATGTGAATGAACTCATAAAACAGTTAGAGACAGAGACTTACAGGAACACAGGAAAAAACACATGAACACACACACACACAAACACACACACACACACATATAAATCCTCACATTTTTCATGTACAGTCTCCAGTTGAGTACAGTTAAATATTCTCTCTGCAACAAATTGGACTTCAACGCTCTTCTGAAGCCATACTAATGGAGATACTTTGAGACATTCGGTGTGTGTGTAGGTGTGAGTGTATATATATATGTGTGCATGTTTGTGAAGGGGGGCTGGGGTTGATGCAACAAAATGAGAGGAAAGACAGAGAGAAAATGAGGCAGCAGCTAAACAGAATGTGCATCATGCTGCATGACATGCAGACCATGACATCACTGCCTCGTTCCTCATCGCAGCTTGATGCCTCTCAAAAACGACTTAATTGTGCCAAGCAATCACAGTTTGAGCGAGGCCAATACATAATTCTGCTGAAGAACCTGCTCTCACACCTGCTGAGGAAAAGCTCGACAAAACGGTTCATATAATTCCATATTTCTGAAAAATGTCAGTTTCTCGTACTACTGGCCAAACTATTTATCTTGCTTTATTTTACTAGTCAGCTAAATATGTGATTTTCTTTTACCTTTGATTAGACTCCTTACTTTCAAAACTGAGCATCTACTGAGAATAAAAAAGCAAAAATTAAATAAAAGTGTCTGTTTTTTTCTAGCTAGCACTACTAATTGGTATTTCGGTGCCAATCTGCTGATGGGAAGCCAAGATGGGTGGCCATGGGTGAAAGTAATGAGAATAAGGGGAAAACGCATCCCAGAAGGTTACGGTCTATGGTCTATTGATGATTTTTCATCAAATCATATACGCCTTGCATTTAAAACATCTCCACCTGACCAACTGTGATTTTATCCTTTCGTCAACCTCCAGCCTGTCCCTCCACCCGCTTCATTGATTCGTTTGCTTTCTGTGCATGCAGCTCAGCTCCTCTGTGGCACTCTTGGGTGAAAGCTCTAGCGTATGCTCGCATAACAAATGAATGTGAGACCCTTCACAGGCACTTCGCATGGACACACTTCTACACAGAAGACATGCGATGCCCTGGCCCAGCTGCACTGGACGTCTCTAATGTGAGGCTTCAGAGTTTCTGTGCACATACCAGTCTCCAAGTCATGCCCCATGCAGCCCTGTCAAACGCACACACATACACATACACACACACACACACACACGCATGCACGCACGCACACACACGTACCACTGCACACACCAACTCATATGCACAGCATAAGGTTACAACATTTACAGCTCACATGCAACCTCCCAGTGAATGGACGCACAAAAATGCACATATACAAAAATGCAGACCTTAAAAACAAAAATAAACTTGGTCCATAGACCATACAGTCTCTTGAACAATTTCATCACTGGATATGCATCATCATCCAGGTTATTCAAGATATGTATGTCTTTCTTTTTCTCTCTCTCTCTCTGACTCTCTCCCTCTCACTCTCTCACACACACACACAAACTCAACACAACATGAAAAACCACTTCAAAAGCGGATTTCTGGGCACTGCCTTGCAAGCTTGACAGACAAAGTTGCCATTATGTGCTAAAAATAAAGTCTGTCTCCTTCATTGTATTATTCAAAAGGTTATAACATCTGTGAAGTGTTTAGGGAAAACTGGGACAAATGAGAATAACCTGTTTCTCTACCTTTCAATATTGGACACACACACCCATGAAGATCTGTAATTATCTATAAGTACGGTAATACTGTAACTTTTTTTAATTTGATCTGATTAGAGCCCCTAAGAGTATTCAAATGAAAGAAAATTCACCAGATGTATTCTACTGTCCATGCAAGTGGATTAAATTTTGCTCAGAAAATTAATAGTGACCTCCATGTTGATACCCCGGAAATTAAATCCATAATTCAATATCTCAATATAACTTCATTCACTCTTTAAATAGAACCAGCATTCTCTGCAGTGGTATGATGATCACCTCAAAAATATTCTTTGTTATTTTCCCTCAATGAGACAACTGACACAGGACATTGCTTAAAGTGTATGTGGGCATGGTCACCACTACAAATAAACACATGCACCCAATGTAACATACACTTCCAGAAAGTGACATCTAGACACATTATGCCAATTTGAACACACTATCCTCATAGTGTCCATCCTCATCCTCATCCTTTTCCCACTGTCTTGAATGATGGACTGTGTTCACTTCTTCTTCTTCTTGTGGCTGCTCTGTCTCAGGTGTTTTGTTACTGAATCTTCAGTGATTTGACTTTATGTAACGTGTTTACTAAGGTTCTCTCAGCTCTGTTCTGAAAGGGCTATTCAGCTACTGCCAGCATCTTTAACCCTGTCATCCCCATTGTGTGCTGCAAGGTAAAGGAACTGTCTTTCATCCAACAGTACTCACGAAACCAAGTCAGGAAACAACAAAGGATGCCTGAGATGAAATGGATGAAATGCCTGAACTTCAGGAATTCATGTCCAGCAGAGACAACAAAAAGTTCTCGAGTCAGCATGGAATCCATTCAGAAAAATGTAAGCAGGGACTTACATGAGCATCTAAGCTGTACTGAGTACAAGACATTTTATAATGCCCAAGCTGGCCCAGTGACAGTATATAATTAGAGCACTGTACAGTGATACCACTTTACAAGAAAATGCTGTGAGTGCTAACCCCTTTTGTTTATATATCAGAAGGAAGATGTCTAAGAAACCTTATATGTGCTCGACCCTTTGCCCCATTATTTCTGGAAAAGTTTGATCAGTCTTTTTAACCTCTGAAAAAGACTCAGAGAAGTTTATACATGCCACAGTATTACATTTTAGTGTTAAAATACCCAGAAAGAGTATATAACTTTGCATTCTATAGCAAAGAATGACTTTTCTAGCAAATGTCTCACACCGAACAGTTATAAATAATGCGACGAGGGAACATCCTTTCACTTCCATATACAGATGCAAGTATCATCCAGTGGCGAGTTCGCGTGCAGCATAGTATATAGGCATGCCAAGCATACAAAACCACCCCCTGTGACTTTTTCCAATAGATCTAAAAGAATAAATATCTGCTTATAAGCTTTAATTACCTTCTTCAGCGCTGACATCCTAAGTAGTTCCTGTTCCTCGAATTCCTTTTACATGCTGAGATCGCCGATTAAGTTTTGAGAGTGTGCACATTGGCGTGCACTGGTCCTGATGCTGGGGCAGTGCCACCTATTTGGTTTTCCCGTCTTGGTTCCCATGCGCTGCTGTCAAACTCATCCCCATAGCTGGCGCTGTTTGCGCATGTCAATGAGGCGGCAACGCAGAAAAAGGAACTTACGTGCAGACATGACGCCATCTTGGTGAGGTCTAAACAAGCGTTGTACATCAGTTGTTTCTCTTGAACAAGAAAATTCTTTGGTTGGTAAATATGCATATCTTGCCCCGGCATGTATGTTCAAACTAGCGTCTAGTTATTGGATGTTTGGGAGGGACTGTAATAACAAAAACCGTGGGTCGTTTTTTTAATTGTTGGTTACCGCTTAGCTATGTAGCTATCTGGCTAGATTTTAAATGATATCCAGGGAGCGTGTAAGAGTTATCAAGGTAAGAGTGCTAGTCATTCAACAAAATGTCAGAAGATACTTCGATAGCTGACCTTATGCAAAGCTGGCAAAACTGTCTATGACTTCTGCTGAACCTAATGAAAACAGCCATGGATATATCTAACAGGAAAGAAGGTGAGGTTTTACGTGAATATAAAAATAGGTTTGAGTTGTCCAGAGCTGAAGTTTAAGTCATGTGAGATGTAACGTTAAAAGTTAATTAGATAAAAGGTGTGGGATAAAAGTTTAATTAAGTGAATGTGTGCATCAACTACGAAACACTTTCCAGAGTAATATTTGCCTGTTTGGGTCGCTTACCCAATCCGTAACCTTTTCGTACAACGTCTGCAAATGTCAACATAGCTGCATTGTATCGTTTGAAAGATATACATTGATATGTGTGCGGTTTAGTAATCTGGACGGTAAATGTTGATGAAAGCACGTTATTGTTCAAATGTGCGCCCTCTGTGCATTCTCTCTGTTGAAATGGTTTTCTCTTATAGTGTTCCAGGCTAAAGTACTTCAAAAACTTTACCGTACTCCGTCAAAGGTTGAAAAGATCCAGGATCCTAACAATACTTCATGGACCTCTGAACCAAACACCAAAATAAATAAAAAAGTACAGCCTCTCACAGGCAAAGTGACTGGTAAGAAAATGTTTCAGATTGTTTCGTAGCAACGTATATGTGAAGAGAGTGTTGTATTACTTGTTTGTCATAAAATGTTTCAAGGAACAGTTCATAAGATACAGGTATTTGCTCTCATGCATAGATGGTTTATCATCAAAATGGCTTTGCTGCTGTATCTGTGTTTTTCTCCTTCCCCTCTTTAAATATTGACCTGTAATGAACAAACTGGTAGACACAGGCTTCAGACACAAGCTATCCTAACTCAGAAATACAGACTGATGCAGAGGAGAAAAACGGCACCAACCTCAAACTCTAATACTGATGCTTTCTACATTTGATTCTATGATCATCCTTCTCAGCATATAGCATTTGCAGGCACAGCACAGTGCACTGTCAACCTGTGTATTGCTCTGGTTTCCTAGGTGATGGAGGGAAGCCAGCATTAGCAGGACGGAGACTCTACACTGTGCTTCCACCTCCTGATGATTTCAGAGCCACCAGTGGACAGGAAACTGCCACACTCCCTGAGCTGGAGCCCGTACACAGTGCCACAGACCCGGATGGTAAGAGCATTATATTTTTCTCTGAACAGTCAACACTGTGAAGTAATGCAGTGGACTTGTTCATCCACTTTTCTATCTCAGATCCTCGGAGCAATATCAGTCAGTGTGTTTTAAGTTTTTTTTCTGATTCCTTTAATTTGATTTGAATGGAAAGTATTTTCCATTAGTGGAGAAGCACTGGATGCCAGACACCCGAGCATAGCCATTCAGGTAGAGGACACTGAAGTGTTGTAAAATAGATGTGACAAACACATCACTTCCCATAATGTATACAATGCTGTGTGCCCTATAAACAAGAGATTCTGGGTCTTTTTTAATGGTTTCACATAGATTTCCCACAAAATTTTATATTTCAGTAGTTCCTCAAACGGCAACAAGAAGAAGAGCAGAGTTCTATGTACCTTGTACATCCTTTCTAATGTTTTCTTGTACTTCTGCACCACCTTATATGAGGTGATATATTTGTCTATAGCTCTGCTGTTGCTATGGTGAGAAGGATCTGAACTAAAAATAAGTGCATGCTAATGTACCATAAACATCTGAAAAAGCTTTGAAAAATGGGTATACCTCCTATTTAAACCTGTGCAAAATTATTGCTGCTACCTCTATACTCTATATTTAATCAACCACTAAACCACTAATTGAAGTCATCTTAAATATTGCATAGTAAAGGTACTCTCAGATGGGACAGAGGAGTGACACATATGGCCACGTTACATGAGTGGCTCTTAAGAATGTGATGCACATGCCCAGAGGACTGACGGAAAGAGCAGTCAGCACTTTAACACTGCTGTATCTCCCACAGGCTCTGTCTACGTACAGTTGGTCAAATGAGAAAGCAAATAAATGTTTTCATTGTGTCTTGTCTCTCTCCTCTGTCAGTTCACAGAGAAAAACATTTATTTCAGAAAATCTGTGATTCACATAACCCAGGGCTATTGAACTCACTGTCCTCAAGGATCAGACACTGCAAATTGTCTGCCTTTGGCCAAATTTGATTTCAGTGTTTCCAGTCAATTACACCGGTAGTTCTGTTAATTACCCTTGAATTCGTATTTGAGAGACAAATTCAAATACCCCTAATGTGAGCCATTTACCTGACAGTGCTATGTCAATTCAATAAACTGTTAACTTGTGGAAAATTCCACTGAACAGGACTTTATTTAGTAATATTTGGTTAAATCAGTCTGGGCAGTGTGTTTTCACAATGTTCACCTTAAGTTCATCAATTAGAATTTTTAATATGTTAATGTTTTTATCACCTAATTGCATGTAGAACTATTTTTGTATATGTGAAGTATTATAAAGCACTATGGAATGCATGAAAAGGTAATGCTGGACTGTGTCCTCAGTACCCAGAGCTATTCCTTTCTTCTTTTTATTTTGGCATCTCAAATTAGATTTCAGCTGAGAACCAGTTGCCTCATCTAAATCATCTTGTTCTTTTTAGGACCTAGTTGTTCTAATCCAGCATCAAAACACCTCATTCAGCTTGTCCAACATCCCCTTAATTAAGAGCACTACGTGTATTAGTATTTGGCTAAAACATGCTATTAAGCCTGTCCCCAGGACTGAAATTGGGACGTGGTATTCTTTGTTAGAAGGTAAATCACAAAAAGAGGAGAAAATGGTTTTAGGCCATTAGTGGCAGTGTGTGAATCGTATGATGGTGCTGCATTTTCTCCTCTAGCTTTTAAGAAAGCACCACCTCATTCAGAGTGAGCAGGAAAGAGGCAATAGTAAACATCCTTCACAGCCTCTCTAAGTCACTAAAGATTAGAGAAGATCAGATATCATTACTTTCTCAGATCTGGCTTTAGCAATGCACTTTAAACACAAGACTCAGTGTTCGATACATTATCTCTTGCAAGTTATTCATGATTTCTTTCTCTACAGCAGTACATTTGAAGGTAAATCAGAATATTTCCATGCTTAGATACACTTAGATTATTTTATGTGCAAGTGGAAGAAAGTGACACGCATGAACTCATTAGTGGCTGTTTTTATGACTGCTACATAGTGTTCAGAGCTCCTGCATTTTCTCAAGATGAGTTTTGCAGATTGCAGTTCAGTTCTGTATGAAATGGATGGTGCTGGTGACATTTTGTTTGAAACTGTTCTCTGCAGGGTTGACCTAATTTTGGGGGGAATTAATCTCCTAATTAACGGGACTCTGTTAATTTACATCTTTAAGCCAAGAATGATATCATAAGCACTGCGCAAATGCTGCGCCTGGAAATCATCTGTTCTTCTACCACATAAGGTTCTCTAAACGTCTGCTGACCGGGGTTGGTCCCAGAGACTGCAGTGTAGTCTTGAAACTAAGGGACTTTTCAGGGACTTTTTTTTTTTTTTTTAAACAATGTTTGGTACCTGTTTTAATGATATTATATCTTCATCCATTTCTAAATTCTTGTACATTACCAACATGTCTGGATGTCATTGCTGTGTAATGGACATGTAGAAGCAAATTATTGTCTGTTATGCTGTACCAAATAGTAAGTAACTGTTAATAATTGTTATTACCACAGTCATTACCATTACTGATCCCTTGGTTACCCTATTTTTACTCTGAAAGTATTTTGTGTATCTCCTTATGATTTAGTAGGGTTATGCAGATTGCTCATTGCCTGCACAGTGGCGCGTTTGCTATTGATTGCTGTGGACCTTGCTGAACCTGAATTGCTGCAAATAAGCTTGTGTTATTGAGTAACACCCCACCTCCCATCCCCCATCTGTACCACTGTTACCACATTTGCTTCTACCAGCAAATTGTTTCTTCTTATTATAATTAGGGTTATGGTAATAACCTCTATAATCAGTAG
The DNA here is from genome assembly GCF_902362185.1 of Chanos chanos. Lineage (NCBI taxonomy): Eukaryota > Metazoa > Chordata > Actinopteri > Gonorynchiformes > Chanidae > Chanos > Chanos chanos. Next base: position 20,356,590 of record NC_044504.1, read on the forward strand.
CTACCATTTGTCTGCTCTGTGGCCAATTCCCAGTTCCTTTTCTGGGTTGAGATTAATAAATAACAGGGTATGTTTTGAAAGACATTTCAATTATGCCATTCTGTGAACACAAAGCACCCATATGCTGTCCCACCTCCCCAGTTAGCAAGGAGAGAGGGGACAGAGCCAGCAAAAACTGATAAGTTCAACAGCAGAGGTGTGTGTGTTTGTGTGTGTTTGCATGTGTTTGTGTTTGTGTGTGTTAATGTGTGTGTGCGCGTTTGTGTGGGTGTACACTTGTCATTGCTGCAGGAGGCTAAGAATGCATTTGTTAACTGGACAAATCCTTGTTAGATTAGTAGTTATACATTTATCCAAGCTCAAAGTGTACCCCATTAATACTCCATTTGAAGCAGACACAGTTCCAGAGGCTTACATTGTTCAGTTTTAAGCTCATGTGAGCCATTACTCTGTTTGGCTCTTTCAGATGCAGATGTCTGTCAAACTAATGAAGTGGAAGTGAGAAAGAGAAAGCGAAGGAGAAAGAAGAAGGCAGCCTCAGTTTTAGGAGAGGGACCTCTGCCTGAGAGAACCAACGTGCATAATTCTGAGAGGACTGTGAGCTCTCCAGCAGGGGGCGGTATACAGGGAGAAACAGCTGTAACCAGTCAGTGTACGGAGCTAAACTCCACAGATGGCCCAGAAAGACTAAGCAGAAATAAGAAGAGAAAACTGAAGAAGAAAAGACATAAAGAGAAGCTCTTGGCTCTGGGACTCGTACCTCGTGCTACAGCTCTGGAGTTCACCTACAAACAAAGCAGAGAGGAGGATGAGTTGAAAGAGGAAGAGAAAAGAGAGCAAAGAACCGCAGAGGTGCTGGACTTCCTCAGAACCACTCAGAGGATCTATATCTCAGACAGTAAGTGCATGAGTGAGAGAGAATGATATGACCTCATTCTCACCAACTTAATCTGTTCCAACAGCATCCAGTATTGGATCTGATTTAATACAATGCACGAAAAAGAGCAATTAAGTATAAGCAGTTCTACCCAATAACAGTTCATTAAAGCTGTAAATGAGCTGTTATGTTCTGCTTAAGCTTTGGTTTGATCAAAACAGGACTTTAAAGACCCTGCAGGCTATAAAACAAATGCATTACAAAGTCAATTACAGTGCTTTTGGATGAACGATTATAGTCATATGCTCAAAGTTAATCATCTTCCATATGCATCCCTCAGTCACATTTAAAGGACAGATTCTCCCCTGTTGACATATAGGCCCACTTAAGAAGTCACATCCTTGTCATTAAAATGCTGATATTATTTTTTTATATACTATACCAGAGGGGACAAATCTGTATCAAAAGTCAAAGGCTGACAGAGCAAAAATGGCTTTACAAATGAGAACAGTAAGAACAAGATTACACACAGCATAAAAGATGGTGCACTGGCATGAAACAGATTTTTTTATTTATTTATTGTTTATTTGGAAATTTACCACAGACAAAGGCACCACTGTCAATAATACTGTTAATCAGTGTAGTTTTGAGTGTGTTTTCAGTTATTAAACAAAATGTAAAATTGTACGGAAAAATGTGAGCATTTGATAAAAAAGATAAAACAGTTCATAAATAGAAATAAAAACACCTTAAGTGTCAACAGAGGCTGAGGTAAAGCTTACACTGAGCCTCCTCTTTTCAGGTCCTTATGGGAACCTACTGTAACTGGTATTGTAGCAACATTTGTAAGCAAGCTCCCATCACCTCTCAACATCAGGTCAGGTTAAGTGCTAAAAAAATCATGGAAAGTTCCAGTGTTTGTACCAATCTGTAAGCCTTTGATCCTTCACTGCCTCACTTTGAGACATTAAGGCTTGTCGAACATAGTTCATGGTTGGTTGTGTAGTCCACTACAGACTGGCCTCTGGTCCTGCTCAGAGGAGCTACATTGGTTTCAGGGCTCAGGGCTCCTCCCCTTGATGAACACGGATGCCCCAGTATGCCACTAAACTGTCCCATGTGTATTCCCGAGGCCCGGAAAGCTTTGAACTCAATTCCGTTTGCGTGGGTAGCTTCCTGCTATAGATGTGACACGAGACCTGTGCAGAGTTTTAAATATCTAAGGGAGAAATTCTTACTGAAATGAAGAGTGCACACCCTCTCATTGGAGGGTGAAGTTCACAGTTCTGAGTAAATCTATTCCCGGTATACATACGCTCCAGATTTTTTCTCAGCATTAACCACATTGAACTCTATCACTACCAGAGAATGTATTTTTGACTTTGCTTGTGAAGGCGAGGGGTTATCAGATGTCTGATAACTCCACTAACCTACCTGTTCCCTAACACTGCTAACTTACCTTTCTTTTTCCATCATTCTTATCAGACACATCTACTGCAGATAGACCACTTCTGTGCCCTGACACAGTGGAAGGGCTCTTCGTTAGGCTTTCTAATGGGACAATGCCCGACATAGAGCTGGCCAGACTTCACAGCCTGAAGGTTCGGGTGCAGCGGAAGGATGCAGAGCAGCTGGCTGCAGCTGTGGAGGAGTTTAAGCACAGCTCCTCTATGGCTCCTGGTGAGTGATACTATATGCTAATGTTGTCATACTGGACATACACGTGCATGAAAATACCCAAATCAAATACATATTGTTTGTGCCAATGCTTTAGTAATGTTTGTATATTGTGCATGTGTGATGTACTTAATGTTTATGTGTATTTAAGTCAATGCTGCTGCTGTATGTGTTTATGTAAGTGTGAAATATCTGTGCATATGTACTTCCGTATGCATGTTTAGCCTGTGTGCCCATTGCATGTGTGTGCTCATGTTTGCATACATGGATATGTGCATGTCTGGAGTTCAGTGGAGACCTGGCTTGCTAAGAGAATCGGTGGTGAGATAGCGACTGCAGCTGAGTGAGACAGTGCCCAAACAGGTGACTGCAATGACGTTGAGAACTCGACCTCATTGCCAAGATAACACAGAGAAGGACTTGGCTCCAATCATATCATTCTCTCCCATAGTACAAGGCTTTATCTCTGTCATCACTCCACCCAGGATGTGATCTGTGTTTAGTCCAGTTAAAGACAGCCAACCGAAAGAGATGGAGCAATTTGACGCATTTAAATTTGGTGTTGCTGGCGTCATGTTTGTAATATACCGACATCATCAGTGATGAATCAGGGACAAACGATTGGTCTGATCTTTTTTGAAATAATTGTGTCCATTAAATGTTACACAAAATTGATTTGGCCTAGTTGAAGGGAAAGGAAATTTAATTATTTTATGAACTGAAGAAACAGAGATTGAAAGCGATGGCTGAAAATGATGACTGTTACGCACAATTGAAGGTGCCACTTCACAGATTCTTTCATTCATTACTACCTCATTACTGTCAGAAGTTGTACCTAGAATAGTTTAGTAAGTAGGTCAAGCGTCATTATTGCTGTCTGTTAAAAAAAATGGCATCCACATTTCTGTTTTGTCAGAAGTAATGTTTGGTTGTTCTCTCTACCGTCTTCAGTTTTTTCAGCCATGTCATTTTAAATAGTTAAGTTAAACATCAAGAACAATATTGACTGCAATAAATGTTGCACTATCCATCCCTTGTGAATTATCAGTATTATGTGAACTTTCTCTGCCTGTAAAATATAAACCAAACCAAATTCATTTCAAACCATAGGAGGTATAATACTTAAAACTGCCTAAATGTCATCTGTAAATCATCACAGTCTCATTCAGTGGAAGAGGAGACAATATAGCCTTTGGCATATTACTGTATAGTCTGTTAAATTACGATCATTGTCTTTCAAAGAAAGAATTACTGTGTCATATTTTTATGACATTGCTTAGGTGGAAGATTTAAAATCAGTCTGCAATTGATCTTTCTTGCTTTTTTTCCTTTTTTTTACCATTATATTAAAGAGATGGACGTGAGCAGAGGCTGCTCCCCTCTTCAGCACTTAGGTCTTCCATTTCTGATAGCCCAACTCACCAAAGCGTGGTTTCTCAGAGAGAATCAATAGGCTACAGGCACTGTGCCTGTCACACCCACAAAGGGAACACCAGTGAAGAGTGACATTGTGCTTCAGTCATTGCAGGACTGGAGTGTGTCATCTCCTTCATTTAAACAAGAGTGTTTGTTGAAGTGTTAGATTTTTCTTTGACCTTTAACCCAGGATTGACAGAACTGAATTGGCAAAACTTGTCTGACCAAACACACACCTCTGTTCTTCAACCCTGGTCCCGGTTAGAAGATATGTGTTTTTGGCAGTTTCTATATCGTGTGTTTGCTGTAGTTTTTGCAGGTTGTGAAAACGTTTAATGAATCTTTTTCTGTCTTACTCTCAGTGGAACATTACTTTAGCACTAGCGATGGGTTATTATCATATTGTCTTCATGCCACAGCATACAGTACACAGCACTTGAAGATATTTCCATTTTTGTATGTGACAGAATTGGTCATTACGTTCATGTAGTGACTAGTCTCTCTGTCTTGTCTCCACAGAAGAGACCTCTGTCGTCTGTGCTCTTTTTCGCTACTGGATCACTGAAGTCCTTCCCCTGGAAACAGGCATGGATACAAAACAACAAACAGCTTAACCTCTATCTGGATTGAGTTCAACAAGGACAATGAGTCAAACCAAGAATACCTGTTTTAATGCATATGAAAGCCTGGCTTTTGAATCATCCAAACTGTTTTTTCGTATCACTAGTCAACTGATTTGTGCAGCTATGTGAATGTATGCATATTAAAATCCCTTTATATAAATTAACTGATTTTCACTTGCTATTATTCTCGTAATAGCTGGCTCATTACAGGGATACATAGTTTCTCATTGTGCAGTCATCAGCTTCAAACGAGCTGTCAATACATCATTAGAATCTCCACCATTTGTTCCTCTTTAAACTGTTCAGGACAAAGAACTTTAATGTCATTATTGATCAAGATGGTTGCGGCTGGCACGCTTCTGCAGCAGTCGTTTGGAAAGGTGACGTCAGCGGCTAATAATGAGTGGCCTCTGGCTTAGCCTCTTAGCTGCTAATTATCTTAGCAGTAAATGTCAACAGTCCACCCTAATCCCTGTCCTCATTGTTTGTATCATGACATTTTGGCCCACACAACCCACTTGAGCGCTCATTATACAGAGTCTTCTCACATAACTGGGCTTTCAGTCCAGAGATGACCTCTTGCAATTGCCTGTCCCTCACTGCACTGACATATGGAATATGTCACACAGTTTGCCTTTAACCAGTGGGTTCTGTCCATAAACACACTCGTGTTCGGTGTGCTGTCCAAGTATTTTCCGACGTATTTAAATGGACTTGTACGTTTCCTATGCTAAAAGAACACGTAAGCTTCATTTATTGGTTGATTGGGATTACTAGTCAGTTAGCCTCGTCCTCTGTTCATTGTCTCAATGGATGGTTTGTTTGTGAATGAATCCCTGCGTGTGTGCGTGTGTCTATGCATGCATGCCTGTGAATATCCACTGAAATTGAGCCAATGGCTTAGTCGCTGACATCACAGCCTCTTAGTTTAGCACAGCAGCTTATAATTGGCCAGTGAGGAGATACACAGAGCAGAGCTGCGTCCGGGGAGGGTAGGTGTGACCTGGGAACCTGGCACACAATGCAGACGAAATGGATGTTTTTCTTTCTGCCAGAATCACTAATGCAATTGAGGAGGAGGCACCACAAAGCAGGAATAGCCTTGGCGTGTTGTCAAAGACACGTTTTGACTTTTAAGCAACAATCCTCCATCTGTACCACCTACCATAAGTGGAACCACCAGGTGCAGGGAGTCTGGTTCATCATTAAAGCGACATTTATTGTAATAGACAGAGAAGAGTAATATAAGGGGCTTTTGTTAGTGCTAGCTAAGTTGTAAAGGTAAAGAGAGGTTAAAAAGAGCTTTCAGAGAAAATTATGGAGCACATCTAGGTATGAATAGTTGGTTAACGGCAGTGTTAAAATGAGACCCTTGAGTGAGTTTGCCTTTTATTACTCTCATTGCCCTCTTTACAACACTATGTTAAATGGCTCTAAATATATTCACCTTTCATGGGTGAGATAGCCCAGCCAGCAGGTCACTACATTGCTGCTAAAAGCGATCACAGCTTCTGCTTTACGGAAACTGAGTCTTGGCTATTTATCACCACTATTTATGTGTATGTGTGTATACATGTACATACATATAATTTTTTACATACCATGGAATACATAACTTGTGCTCAGTGTAACTATTGCAGCGATGTCCTGTTTTGTTTTGTGACTGCATTCATTGTTAAGTCTACATTCAAAAACAGGTTTATGGGGGCGGGGGGGGGGGGGGGGGGGGGGGGGGGGGGGGGGGGGGGTTCACACGTTCTTTCTCTCTTTTTCTGTTGTTCTTGCTTCCATGCTTTAAACATCTGTGCTAGTTAAATATTTCACTTGATTGATATGTGACATCCAATTTTGTGTTGCACAGATAAGTAGCAAAAATTGTTCTTAGAAGACCTCCACTTGAATCAGTGTGATGGCGCGCAGTAAAAACACCCCAGCCTCCTCTAACTGAAGAAATGTAGGCTGCCTCCCTCAGAGGGAAGGGGGATGATCAGTGTCTTAATGAGGTCTATTTACTGTGCTCTAGGCTCCACATCAAAATTTGAAATGTTGCATTCATTATGATTCTATTGCTTTCATGTTGTGTTCTAGATGTATTAGGCATTTAGTGAATGGACTGGTGCGTTTACATTTTAATACAGTACCGTGTTTTTAAGATGAGGATTTCATTTTCTTTCCGCTGGTACTTCTGCATTTTTTTTTTAACTATAAGTACTGAGCTCCATATTCTTAAATTTGCCTTTCACCAAAAGGCTTCCAACTCTGCTATTCCTTTGAGAGAAATAGATAGCTTTTCATGTTGTTTATTTAGGATGAAAGCTCAATAGCCTACATCAGCAGTGTTTTTCAATAGAGAGCTGCTTACCTCTGTCCACAGAGGAGAATGTTGTAGACCAAAAATGTCCTCATTACTAGCACTTACGATCACTCTGCCTGGGGCCGGACATGAGACAAGGGGATATTACACTTTGAGGAACATGCTGAGCTTGCAAGAGGAGACCAAAGAAACGTTTGCAAAACAAACCCCATAACCCCCAAAAAGCTCACATTTCACCACTCAGCAAATTTGTCATCTTTGCATTTTTTTATATCTCCATCTTTCATTGGAAGACCTTCTCACAACACATAATTAGACAGACCCAAAACAGCATTTGTGTCATGGACTAAAATGAAGAGCAAGATGGCTGCTTCTTATCTGGATGTCTGAACACTGCACTCAGACATCATGGCGGATGACCTGTCTTTAACGAGGTAATGACAGGCCTCAAGGAGCCCCCCCCCCCCAACCTCATTTCTCCATGCCAGTTTTATTCTATAATCCCCTAGAACGCACCAAGGGTTTATATAACAAGGTGAAGCTTGATAAGCCCTTAGCAGAGGCAGTACAAATGCAGACACAGCCCAGCCAAACCACAAGACAGTCGAGTGAAACTCAGCCCTCTGGAGAGCAGCCCTCTCTCTGTTTGTTAGGGTCACCAGGCTAGCATTTAGGGAGAGGGGGAAGCTGAGGTAGAGGAGCTTTGAGAGGAACTGGTACTGTTTTGGAACAGATCTGTTGGTCACTCTTTTGTGTAACACTTTGGAGATCAGCAAGATGATCTTCCGTCTCCCGCGCCTGACTCCTGGCTATATTCGCTATCTACAGGTGAGCAGTAACCTAAATGTACATAAACACTGATTAATAAAATGAAGTGGGTGCATTGACATCTTTTCTACTGTGTTCTTAAACCTCACAGAATGTTGTAATGATCCAGGTTACTTTAGTAGCATAACCTTGAAATTTCACTGTGTTTTAGACAGACAATCTTTATGATTTTAGATGTTTCTGGATCAAGATGGTTTTTTTCACCACTGTGTATCATTATGGGTTTTGGGGTTTTTTTTTAACTCAAACTCACAAGTTAGTGCTGGGATGCTTATTTTCACTGTAGTGAAACAGTGTTCAATACAGTCAATAGATAATTCAAATGTTAAACACTGTCTGTTCTTTAGAACCTTTCAGCTCTGACACTACAAATGATCTTGTTTTTCAAGTCACCTCTATTCAGTGTCCCAGTTCTACAAAAAAAATACAAAATCTACGAAAAATAAAACTTCTGTTTGTCACAGACAGTGATTTATTGTAGCAATTTCTCTTGCTGTAAATAACTGTAATCATTAAACCTGGATCGTTTGGCTTTGTGTTTTGCTGGCAGCAGATGAAAGTTTACCTCAGGCTGATTTCAGTGCAGTTTTACTTTAGCTAAAAGAGCTATTTTCCTGGTTGTCTCCTTTATCTGGTGTGTTATTCAGCAGAGTTTTATCTGTTTATAGGAGTTACACTGAGCTTTGAATGTCTCCTCTTCCATCATGCAAAGCAAATGTTTGCGTCACCCAGAGAGCTCGTTTACAGAGCACTTTCCTGTTTTTTAAAAATATGTAAATCAAAACATTTTTTTTTCTCTTGTCCCATTTCCATACAGACTCAGGCTGTCCAGAATGTGACCCACAAAGCGGGTGACCTTGTCATGCCTCGTCTGGCCATGCTGCTGGGTGCATTGGGCATCGGGATGTCGGGCTACAGCTCTCGCCAGCTCGCCTTGCACCACCACCCCTCCAGCCGCGTCCTGCAGTGGATGAATGCCCCGCCAAGCGTCGGAACCTTTGCACCTTCAGGCAGAGGTCCCCAACCTAGCGTGTCCCTCGCACGTCCACCAAGTCTCATGCCAGACTCCGAGATATCCTCTTCATCAAAAGTGCCTTAAAGCACTCACACATGCGCTTTTTGGAGAAAGGGAGAGTGTTTCTATGGGTACATGAAATTTTTACATTTTCCAGAGAGTATAAAACACACTTTAGGGCTACATGGTGCTAAGATGAATAGGAGCGACAGTATCTCTCTCCCTTATTGTCCACATGAAATCCACAATCCTGCGAGAGGACGACTGACTTACCTGAGGTTCTGGACAGTGAAGCCCTGTATGAGGTGACTTTTTCAGAGAAGAAATTATTGAAGTGCAATCGTCTGGCAGTTTAGAAAAATTCAGGACTTGGACTGGTTTTTTTTCTTATAGCAAACCTTTGTGCCTTGGTGTAATCTGAGGAATGACTGAGATTGTTACCTTTGATTGAGTTACCTACACTGGACACCAAGACAGCTGGCATTTCCTCTGGACGTTTTGTCTATCAGTGTTGGAATAGCTTGTGTATATGTTGCTTTACATGTTTTACTGGATGCTGTTCTAGAACTGTCTATAACTGTACTCTTGAATATTTTAGTATTTTTCAGATCTTATGATTAATTTTTGTTGTTGCTTTATGAGTGTTCTTTAAATGGGAAAGCTTTTTATCCCTTGATAAAAGCATGGGGTATATTTGTGAACCATATTCTACAGAGTTCCAAGTATCCAGCCGAGTGATAAAACAATCTATTTAACTTCATAACAACTTCCAAATCCACATCCTTAATCAATGGTGTGTAAACAAGGTTTCATAAATAATGAATGTTACTAAATCACATCCTGAAGGTCTTTTTATAGCTGAGGCTAAGACGTAACTGGCACGATGATCATAATGACTAAGCCAATTTCCTCAATGAGGATTAAGCCAGGTGGAACCTCTGTGAATCAACACGTTGCTATAATTTGCCTTCAGGGCTGGCCGGTAAGGATAAGCGATAAATTGCATATTGTGCACGAATAACAGACTAACTCATATTACAGCAGCTGTTTGTTTGTGAAATCTTAGTCTTTGTTGGCTATACTGAACAGTACCATGTAAACTGAAAATATATTTTGCACATTTAAACACTGGGTCCTAGTTTAAAAAAAAGTAAATATTTTGTGGCATTGAGGTCACAAATAGAGTTTATACTTTTGTATCAGTGCAAAATGTGATTTTAAAAGTGTACATGTCACATTAGAGTGTTTTAGTAAAATGTGATGTTTGTCATTCTCCTCGGAATTTCCTCATCACTTAGTTCAGTGGATTACATTTTGACCCAATATTAATTATAAAACTATACTTCAGGCAATTTCTTCCTTGATCAGTCCATTAATAAAAAAAAATCCCTCAAATAACACACTCAACAAAATCGAGCACAGTTAACGAAGGCACAAAGGGTCACTGGCGGTTGTGACCTAAGATTTTCATAATCCTTCTCTTCCGGTATACAGGCAAGCCAAAATAGACCTTGAGGATTACATTTGAGACAGCTTCAAAATTAGTATCTGTTCCATAGCTAACTGTCACATTGCAGTAATCCTCTCAGCAGATGTGCTAATAAAACTGGTGGACATGCAGGGAGAGGACCTCACTCTCCTCACATAATCCAAAGTTCAGGCTCTCACAGGGACAACTCAAGACTAAACTCAACACCAGACATGTCTGAAGAGAATTCACTGGCCGTGATGGAACACTTTTGATGGGACAGCTGTAAAAACCAGTAAGATTAGATTTTTTCAGGTTTTTGGCAAGTGCATAGTCCCAGTCCTTTAAACCAATGATTTTTTCTTTTTGATATCACATTAACTAATGAGAAACTTATTTATGATCAGTGGTGGAGAATTTGGTTAGAGTTTGGGGTTAATGATTACCAGTGATGGGGCGGGGGTCTTGTCTCCAAATCGGAGACCCTGATTGGCTCTCTGTTTGCTGCAGAGTGTCTGAGAGCAGCCATTGATCTCACTTTGGAGAATTATATTGGCCTGTCAGTGTTCCAGCACCTCTCTCTCTCTTTTTTTTCACCTCTCCACTTGTCCCCTCTTCTATTATTATTCATACCTCACCAGCTACACATCAAAGGCACTCAGAAAGAGAAGATAGTGTGTTCAATAATTAAATGTCAAAGGAAAGACCTTGATTTGTAATATTTAGTTATGACATTATTATATGTTTATGTAACACATCTAAGTACATCTATTAATATCAAAGGATAGAGCCCCATTCTATACATTTTCAATTTTTCAACTGATCAGTTATGATCGTATTGTACCATGCATCTTATCCCTCAATCAACGTAAGTCAAAGGACAAGAAACTGAAAATAAGAATAAAACAAGTATAAACTCTGAGGACGAACATTATTCTCTTTCACACATTCAGCTCTGTCCAAACAACATAGCATTACAGCCAGCTGCTCATGTAACACAGTGAGGTAATCACAAAAGCTGAGAGTCTTCCCCCATCATATCACAGCAAAGAGTTTACACACACTCCCGTCGTTATGTGCTTGTGTAATGAAGAGTTGTGCCAAAAGCACAGTTCACTGGCGATAGGGGTTATTGGGTTGTTGAGATGCTCCATGAAGCTCATTCTCTTTGGCAGGTCACTGTCCTCCTCCTTATTCTCTGTCTGCACTGCACCATAAATTCCCCTAATGAACACTCACTTTGGGCCTAACATGCTTCTACTTTGCATAAAACCTGGTGGTAAATATCTCTCTATCTGGCTCAGACAATTTTATTAATGAAGTCTTTTATTTATTTATTTATTTATTTATTCTTTATTTATTTACTCTCAGAATTAATGAGATCACCGTTTTTATTTTAAAAAGCTGACAATACAGGCAAGCTGCCAACGTGAGCAATAAGACTTATGGTCTACATTAAAAAATAATAATCATGATCATAATTAAAAAAGTAAAGAAAAACTTGTTTATAAATTGCTGAACTTCAAAAAATAGCCTCAAATACACATCGTTTAATGTGTTTTGAGCTGTGTATAATGACATCCTGCTGCTATACTATAAACTATTTGAACAGCAGGTCTACATGCACTACATATGTCCAGTCCAGGGATACACACACCAGTCATTTTTGAAAAGCAGAAAGCTGGTGTGCAGTAAATGGTCACAAGAGTGATGCTGAGACCGGGTCTCAAATCCAGTCCCCCAGAGAGCCCCTCACAGCAGGGTGGACAGGTTTTGGACTTTTGGAAGAATACAAGAACACACTTGAATTGAAGTCTGTGTTCGCGGACTTTACATATAAAGACAACCATTTCTCGGCAAGAAAATTACAGATAACCTCATCCATACCGAGCTGTTGCTGGACAAAATCCACTTAATTCCCACATCCGCAGTTTGGCGTGAGAAGGCCGCTTCCAGTTCTGTGCTGGTGTTGCAAGATGCAAAAAACAGCGCGACTATGCCCTCTCTTGGCGCGAGAAGGGTAATACACCCCGCTGATTGTATGCGTTTGATACTAGAGTTTTCAGTTCGCAAGAACAGACAACCCGTTTGTGGCAGTGGAACAAATATAAACACTCATTTACTTAAGTAAGAAAGAGTTAAACTAATACTTCTGCTAGGAATTACATTGTCTATGTAAGTAATTACTGGTGACTCATTCAAACACTAGATGTCATTAATCCTCCATCCTTCCAGATCGAAAGGAAGTTTGGCCACAGAACATAATACACTGTAATATAACCGTACAAAGCTTGCGAACACAGATCTTTCATGATCAAAATCTTTTTACTCCTTAAACTACTCCAGAACACGGCCAATTTATGCTTTTTTTATTACAGGACCGCATTCATTCGTTGGCCATTGGCCTAAACCCACGTATGCATAATAAATAAACAATCAACTAAAGCTCAGTTAATTAAAGTTTACCCTCTGTGACCTCAAAACGAATCTCGACTTTAGTGCCATTAGAAAACAAGAACGACATCTCCGTCCCAACTCTGACAGCGCTGTGCTATATTAAAAGACCACCGAGTGCGCAACGATTCTCCATCCGCACTACAGATGACGAAGTAGTTTACACAAATCTCGGGGAACTCCTCGAGTCAGTCTAACTCTTTTCAGTGCGGTTAGATGCGTTTTGGAGATGTGAGCGGAAATGTGAACGGCGTTTTCTGCAGGGATATTTTTGAGACTCCTTACCAAACCGGAACAAAACCGAAGGCGTTTCGTAAAAGGTTTGCACGTTTATTTAATAACTTCGTTTGTTTTGCAATTCATTAACTGCTGAAGAATAAACTCCAATATAATTTCTGCTGTTTGGTCCATGAAGGGTTTTTTAGCTTTGTTTGGTGATATTTTGTGTTACGCTATCCTTAAATCAGTTTAAAAAGTCCCTGTTAAACTTTAAATTGTTGTACGGACCTCAGTGACAACTTCACGTGCACCAGAATTTTTGGACGCGGTTCCCATTTAAGTGTTAAAGTCACTTTCTTCCCCGTTGAGCTATGAGTGAACTTACGACTCCTTAACTTAAATTATGAATTCACACAACAAGAAGGCAAGATAACTATTGGGTGACAGTCATGCGTTCACAAATAACGTACTTCTTTAACAGTATCAGGGAAACAGTCAGCTTGTTCTCTAGGGTTGTCTTGACTTCTGATCACTGTCAAGTTTTGTTTCTTGACAGGCTGTACCATGGCGATATTGCAAACAAGCTTGCTAGACACCTCTAGAGTCATATTTTAGTTGTGTGCTGCTTTTTGCATATAAGCAAAGTAGAATCAGCTTCTGTTGTCTGTTCCATTTGTCTTCTTGAAAACACAACCAAAGTTACATATAGACGACCATACATATTCTTTTAGTTGCTCTACGCAAGAGTTCTGTATGTAAAAACTAAATAAATAAACTGATGAATAAATACTTACATAAGCGCACTTCGGTGTGGAATCCACATCAGTGATCATTTGAATGTCCCACTGTGTGTGGAATTTGAATATGATAGCAACCCCTACCTCTTCATGCACTCATGAACTAATACACTAGATTCAGCTGTGCAAAGATAGACATTTTCTTCCTCTCTAAATATTTATATCTTGAAAAACAGATAGACAAGATGTGTCTGATTATTGATCTGCAGTTTTGGGAAAGTTCAATGTGTACATCTAAAACATATGTTCATTTTCCCAACGTCTTGTTAATAGTTGCTTCCTGAGAATTTATTTTGCATGATTAATGGTAAAGAAGTGTGTCTCCCATGTTTCTCATCTTGTCTCTCTGCAGGAGAAACCTGAAAGAGAGCTGGAGACTGATTGGCTGTTGATAACTACTGTGTTCCAACATGGGAAATTTCTCTAGTAAAGAGGGACATGGACCTTCAGGTAATGCCAACCAAAACCTTCTCAAATACCAAACAGTGGAAACAACAACCTCTGACTTTTCATATTGTTATGAACCTTCTATTGTGTGCACAAGAGTAACATAAACAAGTGAATAAAAGTACGTGGAGTGCAACCATGTGACAGCATGTGTCCAGAATCTGGCTTGGCCTGGACCAACCCTTACGGATGGCGTACTCCTTGCAGGAATTCATCACCCACCAGCATCTGCATTCTGAGGCGAAGCCGAGAAATATTGCTGGCAGGCACTTCATAGTACATCTCATGCTGATCTGTGATTTTCACTCTTAATCACAACACAATCGAACGTGCACGCACACACACACACACACAGTCTGAATCTTGCATGTCATTAGGACTCGCTTTGGGCCGGCTTTGTCTGGTATCTTTATTTAAGTCCTCCCTCTGAGAACAAAATCAACATCCCCTGAGGCGTGGAGACATACCTCAGCTCTTAGTCCCCTCAGCCAACTGTTCAGATGGAGAAAGAAATGGTCAGAGATAGAGAGAGATGAGGAGAGAAAAAGCGAGAACGGTGGAAGATTCAGAACTTGAGTTGGCACTCATCCCTGGAACTGCCCTGTGTCTGCATTCTCCTCACGCCCCCCTGTGAATGGGCAGAGTCTATAATCTCAACAGCCATGAGTCAGCAGAGTTCAGACACAACACAAGGACAGAGCAGAACACGGCTGCAAACCAACACCAGAGCCATCAAATATGTAACTGCTTCTCCTCTAAATCTGTTCGCTAAAAGTGACTTAAAAGTGTTTTATCAGGGACTTTTTAACAGAGAAGTACAAAACATTGTATACTTTATTGGTGTGTGTCTGAGTTTTAGTAAAGGGGTCATCTCACATATGATGTGATAATTCTTTGGTGAGTGTTTTGAATCTGGGTTTTCATTATTTCTCTATAGGGAACCATTTAGATGTGTTTCACACCCCTCCTACCACACCCCTCAGTACCACTCTCTCTGGCCCAACCCAGCCTCTCCCTCCAGCCTCCACGCAGACCAAGAGACCAACCCATTCAGACCAGTCCATAACCGCTCTGTCCACTACTGTTTCATCCTCTTCTTCCCAGATCAACCCAGAGTGGGCTGTCATTGGCTCTGGGAGCAAAACGTCACCAAACAAAGCAAGAACTGAGGTTAGTTGTAGATGCTCACCAGGGGATGGGGAAGTTGGGGCTGAAGCAGCCCTGAAAAAGCCATCTAGTCCTCCTGTGAGTCCCTCAAAACTTGGTGGACAGGTTAAGGACCATGGCTCACAGGAGGCTGTAATGAAGTCTGAGGCAGGGGGTGGTTTTGTGGAGGAGCCAAAGGTTACAAGTTATCCTGGTGTGGAGAATAAACTTTTGGAAGAATGCATGAGTGCACTAGGTCTCAATGCTTCTGATGAGATGTCTCACACTGTGAATGGTAAGTGGTTTGAACTCTAGATGTGATACACACTCACATACACACACAGAGTACACCCAAAATCACTTTGTGACTGGACATTTCACACATTTGTTTATCTTGTCATTCACCATGTAACTTCACCACTTTACTCTGTGATAACTGTAACTCAATGCGTTTTGACCATAGTGTAACTACATCGTTTTGTATTCAACTTTGTAAATAATTGTGTGTTTGTGTGTGTGTGTGTGTGTGTGTGTGTGTGTGTGTTATCAGACCTTCTGAGGTGTTTTCTGGAGGAGAGGCGGATTATGCTGGAGGAGCTGCAGTGTCTGAAAGAGGCCATACAGGTGAATCACCTTGTGCTGAGCCATCATATTATTCACTGCTCTTCAGTATTATTATTCTCTTTCCCCTTTCATACAATTCATTTGAATTTCCCTCCCCCAAATTACAAAACAAACCAAAATATACACAGTGCCTTTTTGGAGTTAGAGCCTATCTTTCATATCAGCAGCTATGTAAAATGAGTGGCATAGAAAGCCACAATGAGAGTGTTTCAGGGACAGACAAGGAACACCAGTGACACACTGACTGACTTTCCCTCTGAACCAGTCTATGGTAAAAAGGAACATAGGAAAATGTCACTGAACCTTTGGTTTTTCATCAATTAATAAAATCCCTCCTGGAGAGAATAAATGTATGCAATATTCGATTATTAGACGCTCATTCAGCCTAGTCTCAGAATTAATTAGCCGGTTCATCATTACCTCTATGTGCAGGTACAGTAAACATTTTCAGATTACTACTGTATATAATGACTTGGCTGTATCTGGCAGTTTCTCTGAAGTGTCTCAATCAAGGATTTTTTTAATGTGCTTTAATGGAGAAATGGAGGATATGTAAACAGGAGGTGACATGGTCCCGGAGGTGCAGGTCAGGAGGGCAAAAGGAGATAATGGTCCAGAGTTAGAGCCTGTCATGTAGTTTTGTGTGACAAAGTTCTCATAATGGAGCACTTCCTGTTGAAGGTGGAGGAAGTGCTGTGAGATGAGTTTTTGTGATTGGGCTCTCTCTGACCCTCCAGAGACCAATCAAAGAGTCCTCTGTTTGTCTAACAGGGGATGCAGTGAGAGGGAGAGGAACAGAAAAGTACATATAGAGAGAGTCAGATGGAGAGATGGAACATTTGCATTCTTTCAGCATTGCTCAGTTGTTGCATTCCTAAGAGATTCAGTTAGATTTCTGTTGTTTTGAGGGGGAAAAAATGATTTTTTTTTTTTTGTAATTTCCTGTCCTACCCCTCTTGCCGAATGGTGACCCACCCTTATGTGTGCCCTACTCAGGGGCCTTCCCCTCTCTCACTTCCCCTGCTGATCTGGAGCAGATTTGGAGCTGATGGAACTCATTCTCCCCAACAGTTCTCCAGGTCCCCAGACAGAGCAGACGAGAGGGGGGGCCCAGTGCTAAAGTTCATTTTCAGCCATTAACAGTGTAATATACAGTTTTATTTAGTTCATTATTTTAAACAGACCTCATTCATTTTTGATGCCTCTTTTTATTAAGTTGCTTTGTAGATTTTGACTTAGGAGTGAGAGTGAGAGAGAGAGAGAGAGAGAGCGAGAGCGAGAGAGAGAGAGAGAGACAGAAAGAACGAGAGGTGTGGGGTGGAGGGAATTCTATTCAGCTGTTGAGAAGACAAAACTTTTTTGTTTCCTGGCATGAGGGGAGAAGTCAGCATGTTGTGATTGTGTGTGTGTGTGTGTGTGTGTGTGTGTATATGTGTTCACTGGAGTATGGTGTTAGTCTGCAGTTCCCTTTCCCAGTGCCTCCATTTTCATCTCTTGCCAGTGCTCCATGTGCACAAAAACTCAAACAATGACTTCACAGCCTCTTCCCTCCCAGCCCCACCGACAGCCACACACACACACACGAACACACACATACAAGTACCAGGACACGTACTCATACACACACTCCCCATTCCCTGAGATCCTCTGTCTCTCACACACATGCACACAAAACGCCAAGCTGTCATATACTGATATATGTGTAGAGACACGAACTTCAGCACATGATGCAAAGTCATTGTTTCTGTGAGTGAATGTGTGCACTATTGGGTGGAGAAGGGGCTTGTACAAATCCTGGAATTTTGGGATCAGTTCCAGATGGTCAGCACTGATTTCCAGGAACTAGTTCTAGCTCTGTCTGGGCTATGTTCACTTGTAATATTAGACCTTTGGATATATTTGCATAGTGTATGTGAGTGGATGTGGGTTTAAATGAGTCTGTGTGGATGCATGCACATGTGTGTCCATGTGTGAGTATGTGGTTGACATTTCTTCTCTGTTGTGTGCTTGTTTGAGTATCTGTTAAGTTCATTAGGCATTTCCACAGGATGTGTGAAGGGAGCAAAGTGAGTTTGTGTTGACAGTGTGGTAATGGGTACTTACAGTGTGCTGTCTGTGCTTCTCTGTGTGCTTCAGTGATTTTAGAGAGCCTGGGAAAAGAAAAGCAAGAGCACAGAGAATGTTTTCCCTGCTGTCAGACAGAGAGACCTGGGTGTGGAGAGGAAGTAAGATGTGGGAGCAGATGGTTCAGAAACCCATACATACAGTATTGATCATTGAAGTCCACAGAAAGATCTAGATCTTTTTCCACAAAAAAAAAAAAAAATCTAATCTAAATCTCATTTTACTTTAAAAAGGAGTGGCTTTGAGAAAGACATGCTCAGTATGTGGGTGTGAACCCTATGCCATGTGCATTACATAATGTCTATAAATGTTCCCATATATTAAGCAATCATGCATTGATTTGTGTGTGTGTGTGTGTGTGTGAGAGAGAGACCAGAGCAGCTATGTTATCAGTCTGTGATGATGTGGTGTTTCCTGTTTTCCCTCTCTCTGAGACATCAGGCTAACCTCAGTCCCTGAAACAAGAGCACGACTCCTGCACCTAACAAAGGAGAGATGCACATTTCTTCTATATTTCCAGACATGTCACTTATATTACATTATGAAAGATTCCTGTAAGGGTTTGTTCTGTCAAACACAATAGCCCTTTGTGTGCTCTTGTATTTTGCCTGTGTGTTAGTGAGTATTGTACGTTTCCAAAATTTCGCCTTTTTGCTAAATGACTTGTTCAGCACATTGTGTGAATTTTGAGGTTTCCGTGTGACTGTGTATCTATATGTGTGTGTGACTGTGTGTAGGCGTGTGCATACTGATATTGTTCCTTGGGTTTGTGTGTGTTGTCATGGTCATGGAAAAGCCCACAGGAATTGTTATGACTGAGTGAGAGAGGGAATTAATCTGATTTTTGTGGGTGTACGATAGAGTGAAAGAGAAAGGAGAAAAAAAGGGAGAATCTCATTTCTCCGGTGACAGCATAATGAGCTCCAGCTGTGGTCTGAAGATTGGTCAGATGAGGAGACTCTGGCCTGACTTTTTCTGCCTCTCCCCCACAGCCCTGTCCATTCCGCACATCATTAATAATGCCTCCTTTCCACTCCTCCACATGCTCCTGTCAGTACAAACTCATTCAGTCCATGCTCTTGCCAAAGAACACCAGCTTAGTTTTGAAAGAGTCCTTTAACCTGTGTACTCTGGTTCTCATGCCTAGCCTTTCCATTCTGCCTCAATCCTCAGGCAGTCAAATTTTGGTATAAAGATGTTTTAGTTATTTTTAAGATGGACTGAAGTTATGTGTTACTGACCATTGCCCGTGCTTTAAAAGAAACATGGCATTGGCAGAGGCAGAGTGTATGCCTGTGAATGATAAACTGATAAGATCTGATCTCTCTCTCTCCCTCTCTCCCTCTATCTATCTATCTATCTATCTATCTATCTATCTATCTATCTATCTATCTATCTATCTATCTATCTATCTATCTATCTATCTATCTGTCGTAATTTACCTCTTACCAGTAACATATACTTTCACTGATATTAGTTGCCTTTAGTCTGTATAAACAACATTCCCTCTGAACAGCTCTTTGGTTCTCAGTCATGCATGGTAGGAGACCATGTCTCAGCAGGTCATGGGTTTCAGGTCATTGTTTGATATCTCAAGTGCTATATTTGTATTAGATTTATTAGAGCTCTGATGAATTGAACAATTTTTGTATAATTGCTTTGTGTTAGTGAAATGGACAGCAGTTTATACAGAATTATACGTTTACTCTATAATCTGTTGTAACTTGCCTCATATTCTGGGTTTCTCCTGCCTGTTGAGCAGTGTTGTTTGCTGCATGAACATGTTTAAAGATAAAAGAAGGATAAACACAGACAGATGTTTCTGTGTCTGCACCTGTCTATGTTTCTTTGAACCACCATGTGAGTGGAGTGGTTTCCCCCTCTCACTGTGGGTGTCTTTTGTTTCTCTGGAACACAACTGGGGATTGCAAAATGAAGATGTCATAAAAATTCCCGCTTTCCGTTCATTGGAAATGTACATTGTAGACTTGTTTCCAGGCAGTCTTGGCCAAGAAAACTGTGTGTAACAATGAAAGTAAAAGTAGACTTTGCTTACAGGTCATTTTATAAATCCAGTTCCAGGAATCCATGGTCAAAGTGGTGGTGTTCAGAATGAGGACTGTTTAAAAGCTTAAAGTGCATTGATTAGGAAATGGAAAACCTGCCCTGTCTCATCTCAGTATATAAGGGGTGTTTCTACTCTCACTATGTCTTCTGTCTCTGTGGTTGTACATTTTTTCGTAGTCCTGTTTTTATGGTTGGGAAATGATGTGTGTCAGCTAGACAGTTACACATGAAAGGACAAGTACAATAGAAAATGCACTTTGTCAGGTCAAATGTTCTCTCCACTCATCACTGAGGCATACACAATGTTTAAAAAATAAAGCTGCTGAAAATGAATCCTTCATGTAAAGTGCCAACCAGAGATGCTTTCAAAATCTGGAATGCCAACAAAGAGAGATACATTACCTCATATCACCTGCTTCCCCTTTTGGCATTTGAATAATCTGAGTACTTCATACACCCTCTTTCTGAATGTGCTCATTTGAGAAAATAAAGGTCTACTTAATACAAGCTTATTTGATTCAGATATGGGACATTCCCAAGTTATTGCATGGCAGCTTGAGTTTTCTGGAATGTACATTTTCATGCGAAATTCAATACCGTGACTGCATTTTCCATTTATACCCTCAGGTGGAGCGAACGGAGTGGCTTCAGTTTCAAGCGGACCTGCAGGTAGCAGTGGGTGTGGCTGACAGGCTGAGGGCGGAGGCAGAGGAGGAGCTGAGCACGCTCAAAGGAGTCCAGCAAGACTGGGAGAGGCAGTTAGCTGATGCGCAGCGTAGCCAACGAGAGGTCGAAGGTCAACTAGAGACCCTGAAAGCGGAACTGGAGGAGAACAGACGGAGGTTGTCCTCTCAGGAGCCCAACAGTCAAGGTCAGCAGGGCCAAAAACCACTCGCCTCTACCCAACAAGATGGACCAGTCAGGGGCCGGGAGAGGAAGGTGGTGAGGGGGGCGGTGGAGGGGTATGTGAGGAGTATGGTTGCAGAGGACAGACGGAGAGGAGAAGGAGAGAAAGGAGTGAAGGAGCCACGCAGGGCTGCTACCACAGAGAGGTCAAGGTGAGATGTAGCATCAGCAGGGTAACTCTACTTCAACATACACTACATAAAAGAAATAGGCTATATAAGGATTCATGTTTGTGTGCATATGTGTGTAACTGTTAACAAATGAGTGTGGTGACATGGCGCTTCACTGAAAGTCCTTTGTGTGTACCCCTCACATTATAGTTTTGCTCAGTTTTGATTCACTCAGGGCATGAACGAAGAACATTGCATTTATCTGGAGGACAATAGCTGAGGAGTACCTGATGGATTTTGTTGCTATGATTTTTGGTTTTTGTTATCTTTTTTAACTGCATTCTGTTGTTTCCTGGTATGGCAAAAGGAAATTGATCCTTACATAGATTTGGTGTGTTCCTTAAATTTATAGAAGTCTCTCTAGACTACCTCTGTCTTCAGAGTCCTCGTCTGTAGTGAATGGTACCCTGCAGCCCTCTGTTTCCATCACAAGAGGATCTGTCGGCCAAGTGAGTGCAATCATGTGGCTGTTATATGTATTGATTACTAGCATTAGACATAAGGACGTAACACTATAAGCAATCATTGGAATTAAAAAGCTTTTACATTTCAGGACTCCAGCACAGGGAAAGTGAGGACGAATTTGGAACAGCAGGATTTGACCAATTTGTATATTGGTATGTATAGACACCGTCCTGATATTTTACTTTAGTATTTGGTTTGAATGTACTTTGAATTTGGCTAATTTTTTGTGTATGTGTTTGTGTGTGCGTGGGTGTGTGTATGGGTGTCTTAAATAGATAAACAGGTGGAGCCTACATCTCAGTTGTCAAACAGCGCTCTTACAGACCTACCCTCCAACAAGCTCAACAAGATCAAGTGAGTTCTCTCTTTTTTCAATTTAGGTTAATGTTGACCAAAGTAATGTAGTAAGACAACAGCTTAAGGCTATGTCAATGCAAGCTTCAACATTTGACTGCCTCAAATATTACTCCACATGTCATAACAGGCCACAGGAGGATTTCAACAAGTTACTGAGGCGCCATGGAGGCTCCAAGAGGAACTCTTTACTCCGCTGGTGTCAGAGTCGCACACAGGGCTATCAGGTGTGGATGGACAGACAGGGCGACTGTGGGTATAAGGCCTGCGGGTATGGCTTTTCTTGATGGTGTGTCTCTTCTTTCTTTTCATGGCTTCCCTCTCTCTTTCTCACAGAACATTGACATTACAAATTTCAGCAGTAGCTGGGCAGACGGTCTGGCATTTTGTGCAGTGTATCACACCTACCTCCCCTCACACATCCCGTACAATAGCCTCAGCCCAGACAGAAAGGTATGACACACCACCCCAAAACACACACACACACACACACACACACACACACACACACACATCCTTTCATTGCTCATACATAAAACATTCATTCAGCACACTCAGTAATGATGATGATGGTAATTGTGATTGTGATGGCGAAGATGATTACGTTCACAACAATCGTGTTGATTTTCACAGAGAGAAAACCTCAGGCTGGCGTTTGACACTGGCGAGAGTGTTGGAATCAAAGCCTCTCTTGTGAGTTTGTCAAACAGAGCAATTCTTTCATACAACAGTAGTGCTCTCAATTGGAGATCCTAGTTATTTATTCTCATCCCTGTTACTATCATAATTATATGTATGACATGACATTTTATGAAATGGTCATAGAATATCATTATCCATCCTATCTTACCTATGTAAACATTCACAGATCTGCCACATATAAAGTTCAGAGTGCACCATGCTGCACAGAACATAATTAAACAAACAAAATTAAAGTGAAATTGATAACATCCAGAAGTGAAAGGTCAAAAAGGGGGTGGTGGTTTCTTTCTGAATACCATCGTAAATAGTAGACAAGAATGGTAAAGTTTGTTGAACCCAAATGAAACATGATCTGTATGTCTTCAGACAGCAGAGGAGATGCTGAAAGTAGGTGGCCCAGACTGGCAGAGGGTGCTGGGATATGTTGAAAGCATCTACAGGCACTTTGAGATGTGACCAGCCTCCAATGCTCCAGCTTCAAGAGCCGTGGCAAAGAGACTGCTCTGAGGATTGTGAAAAATGGGGAATTAACACTGCCTGAAGATCAGAGTACTTGACTAGGGGTGTGTTTGTTGTGTTCTGTTTATAGCTGGTCTGGGGTCAGGCACAGTCTTTTTATTCATGATGCCAAAAACTAGAGAACAAGCTTAGAAAAAGTGTAAATCAGAATGGACAAAGACCTTGAAGGTGAGGGAAAATTTATTCCCGTTGTCTGGTGCCCTCTGCTGGTGAAAGTATGGAGGTACACATTTTGTTCTGCATCATGCTATGTGCCAAGTGTTCAGAGTGTAG
This sequence comes from Chanos chanos, assembly GCF_902362185.1. Taxonomy (NCBI): domain Eukaryota; kingdom Metazoa; phylum Chordata; class Actinopteri; order Gonorynchiformes; family Chanidae; genus Chanos; species Chanos chanos. The sequence goes on from NC_044504.1 coordinate 20,380,075, forward strand.
CTTTCAGAAAACTGTGCTTCACTTAAGATTTTACAGTCTCTGGTACCTAACAGCAATGCTTGAGAGATTTTTCTCATTTCTGAAACGGTTCATTTTTGAGGCCTTAAATGTTTTGTTGACATTTTTTTTAGTTAATAGAAGTTTTTGTCTTTCTGTATGTGGTTCAGGCACTCTATAAATATGCACTTTTAGAGGCACTTTGTACAGAAAACTTGCACTTCAAAATGTGTCTTTCTGCAAAAACTAACTCAGAGAACTGACCAGTGTGTTGTGCTCTCCTCACCTATTAGCACATGGTAAAGACACAGAAAACACATCATGTACTCCATTCCCATCCAACTGAACCAAATTCTCTGTAATAGCATTAGGCCAAAGTCATACATTTGTGGAGACACTCACCGCGAGGTTTTTTTTTCTTTTTTCTTTATTCACGTATCTTTAATGTAATCAAAATGTCACTCAAGCTGAATAAGTGTCAAAGACAAAAATAAATGTATGTGGGGGGTGGGGTCACAGAAAAGAAGTTATCCATTGCCAAAAATGTCATGTTTCACTTTGACTTATTTTCCAACAAAGCAATACACATACAGAAGCTGTTGATATAACTTGTATACTAAGGGTGTACAGTTTTTAACTTATATTCAAATATGTGCACTTATCTTTATATGATTCAACATAGTGACGTCAAGCACTGTTAATATGTCAAACAATTATGTGATTGCACTTTGTCATTCAGTGAAATTCATTAATTCATAGAGGCTCATAACTCATGTGCTTAATTCAGCTTTGCGTCTTAATATCCCAGACAATCTGGATACATTTGAAATGTTTTTCTGCTTTGTTAGCTTTCCTTCTGAAATGAATAACATGCTCATTAATTGTGTAATGCAGTCAGGGGGCTGTGGTGATTTAAACAAATGACAGCCAACAGTGACACATGGAGGTTAAATGCAGATGCCCTTACTATAATCTATGCACTCCTTGGAAACAAATATCTTTTAATTCATAATGCCCACAGTAGGGTTTTTGGAAGAATTTGGTCATGAATTAAATCATTCTTAATTCCAGCTTTGGTAAACATCCATATCAAAATACTCCCAACTGGCTATATAAAGAAAATTCATTTAAATTATTCATTTCTTAACCTTTTAGGATTTCTTTATTAAAGATTTTGTTTTGTGCTCACACATCTACAAACTACTTTCAGTTGCTCAAGGACAGTGATCTTGAATAGTTCCCAGTCTCAGGTTCCTCTTCATTGTAATCCTCATTGCTCTCCACTGCTGTCATAGTAATCATCACCTTCAGACAGATGACAGCCAGTCACACCTTCCTTTGCTGTGAAGCCAAATCAAATGTACAGAATCAGTCACTGAAGTAACAGGGCCACACTGACATATAGAATATGCACCATTTGTAAAAATCAGTTCATTTTAGTTCACAGCACCAGAGACTGCATTGCAAACTCAAAGTAAGACAATCTATACTCTGTGTCAAACCAAAGCACATTCATGCACACAGAATCTGAAAACTTGTTGTGGATTTAGTAGGAGAGATTGTGTGGATAAATGTGGTATGTTGTGAAGGGGGATTATCACTGTAATTTAGCACATCTCTTTTCGGTATAAGGTAAATTAGCCTTCAGACTAATACAGTCCTATAAGTGATCCTTAGCCAATCCTATAAATGGCTGAGATCCATTAGCCATTATCACACACTACTGAAAATAGAACCAATAGCCACTGTACTGTACCATCTCTGAGCACTATCAGTCTCGCAGAGGCAGATGCCTCTCCAAGGGCATTATGGGACGTACAGGTGTAGATGCCAGCATCAGAAAGGTGAAGGCCATGGATCTGGATCCATGTAGAGATGGTGTAGGGCTGAGGTCCACCTCGTGCCTGAGAGAAAGATGGAGTCTGGGTAGAGGAGGATACAAAACTTCCCAATTCGTGAGCTAAATATTACATTTTTATAAGTACACAAGGTATTATGTACTGAAAGTTCTGCTAAATGTGAAATGACAAGATTTAAAAGACTGAGAATATGAATAATGAAACTGGAATATTGTTGTTCGTTGATCCAACAAGCTTTTCCAAATTTTTTTTTATTTTAGTGTTTAGAAATGTTATTGCCTAAAACAACACTGAAATTCCACAGAATTCATTATCTTGTGCTTGTCATATTGTTTCAGCTTTCTTTGAATACAGTAATATTTATAAAACTGATCCTCATAAGGATAATCTCAGCAAATTAAATGTGATTTGCCTTCTGCAACATTCTACTCAGTTATGCCAAGCCTCTGCCCTGACACTAGTACAGAGGCATGTACTATATCTGCTTCTCTTGATGTAAGTATAGGAATGGCAGGTACTCTGGTCTTTCCCCACAGTGACCTGTGACATCAAACCTGGACAGAAATGTGTGGATCATCCCCAGGCAGGAAATTGTCGCTGCCCTTCTTCCTCCAGCTCAGGATGGGTAGAGGATAAGACGTTACCTCACAGCCAAATACAATATCATTTCCTGTGTAATTTATAAGGTCTCTGGGGGCTCGAGTAATTCGGGGAGCTGCGAAGGACATCACAGAGGTGACATATGAACAATTATGCAGTGTATTCATTCTGAGCTGTTTAAAGAGAATAGAATCAAAAATATACTGTGACTTCAGCAATGCCATGCATGAGTTTTCAAGCAATATTTCAACAACAGCATCAGCAGTAACCAGTTTATGACTGTTTCTTGGTTCTCTGTTCTTAAGTAGGAGCCAGTCATAAGGTCAGAATGCCTCATGTTTAACATAAGAGGTAAAGAAAATACAATCTTATAACCACGCTACTAAAAAGCTAAAAAGTGTATGGCAGTACCAATTAAGCAATAGGCCTACTGTATAGCATTTCTGTGCACTTCATCATTTGCCATTTGGAGTCACAGTTTCATCTTCCTATATAGGTCGTATACACATCCTACCTGTACAAATGATCCCAAAGCCTGAGGAAGCTCCGCTATCTAAAATAGCACTGTGATATGGAGGAAGCTGTTTTGATTTCAATACACCTGGAAAAATGTGCACTGTATGATGAGTGTATGGATGTGAGGACATTCTCTTTGTCACCTTTGTTATCTATACATCCCAAAACCTGTTACGACTTTTCAAGCTGATTTTGTGTTAATGCACAGTTTATATATGAGTCTCTGTCTGATCAGAACTCACAGTAACTATCACCAGGGGCAGATTTAGGTATGGGCGACATGGGCAGCCGCCCAGGGAGGCATCAAAAAAAAAAAAAAAAAAAACAGAATGGTGCCCAGGGCGCCATACAAGCCAGAACCGCCACTGACTATCACTGTAAAACGTGTGTGTAATTTTTGTCATGAAATGATCATGTGATTCTCCGTACACTTTACTGATGCCTTGTATTCCTGTCAGTGTGGTACAACAAATTTCATACAAGCACCAGTCACTGATACTGTGCTGTACTGATGCTATTGTCACATGTTCCGACAACGGGGCAGGTGACAGGAGCGGAGTGTTCATCGTTTCATCGAAGCAGAGCAAATTTTACAATATCGACGCGTTGTCACTCCAGGCCCCTCTGCCCCACTTCTCTCCGATGTCACCCAAAGTGCCGTGCTTCTTCGTCGTCTTACTACACGCAGTTTGTGCCAGTTACCATTTCAAAATGGAATTCTGAGGTACTACGCCACGCGGTAGCAAACCACCTTTGCAAATGCACAATAAAGATAAAGGTGAAAATGCGCAGGACCAGGATATCAACAACAATGAGTTGAGTCAGTGATAACCACTAGGTATATACACTAATCTACATCAGTTAACAAATTTCATTATCGAAAATAGGCCTGTTATTACGCTAATTGGCACCCGCAGGTAATGTCAGTCACAATCAATGATGTCTTTCTGGGCGGAATCAAAGCGCGTTGTTTGCAAGAGCGATATCGTGAAGTGCGGAAGCGAATTATTGAATGGAGTTTTCCGAGTTTCATCTTGCTCAGCTCCACTCAAATGTTTGACGCGTATCCAAGTTCTTAAATTGTTTACCTGTATGAACAACTGCTTTATTCAAAATTGTATGTTTGTTTTGGTGCTCTGTAATTAAAGAAAAAAAATACACTGCTAGCATAAATACTGCAATGTCAAAGTGGGTCTAAGGACAGTCTGCTCCTAGTTAGGCTATTTAGCAAACAGCAGAGATAAAAGAACAGTGGAACCAAGTATTGACACAACATCGACAGAAAACACACAAAATAATAATAAAAAAAAAGTCTCCTCGGCTATAAAAGGACAAAACCTGAGAGGAACCATGGCTCAGAGGGGTTAACTCATCCTCTGGCTTTCACTGGTTGTTTATGTTAGAATGAGGAGTAAGGGGTGAATAATTAGTTTAGTAAATTGTTATGGAGAGTACGGTTAGAATAGTTGGTCTAGACAGAGAAGTCTAAAAGAAACAGCTGATCACCAGAGTAACATGGTCCTTGCCCTGTTTGGCGTAGCGTGTTGTTTAACTGATTGGAAACCTCTCTCAGCTGGCACAGGTTAGGATACGTCCGTCCGTCTGAGCCACATACCACATTTTGTGACTCACACACGCATCTCGGCTCAGGGTCAGCCTGGAATTGACCCTTTGGACATTTCCTTCTGGGGATGGTCTTGCAGTACAGGCCTTCTCCACATCGGCCATAGAAGTCCTGAGCACCATCTGGGTCACAAGGTTGGCCCTCAGCATTCCCACACTGTTCACAACAGTCGCAGCGGTCCCGCACTCGACCTGCTGGGCAGCCGGGGGGCGCTAGAGGGCAGCGCTCAGTTTCACAGTCACCACAGCTTTCTCCCTCTTGCCACAGCCGCATCCATCCATGGTGTTGAGGGGGCAAGCCCGCACACATGCTCATACAAATACATACACAACACAACCGTACCATAGCTTTGGCCATGCCACCTGCGCACTGGCACAATAAACAAGCACTATGTTCAAAGACACACACATACACACAAATACACACACACCCACACAAATGCATAATTTGCCAAAAGTCCCGCTGAAAACATACAATACTCCTGTCATCATGTGTACAAAAAAAGATGCTAAATATGCAAAGTGGTTTTGCACTTGACAGATTCTGATTAGATGTTCCCCCACGTGATGATATCTCTCTCTCTCTGATCAACTGTTTGTGTTGTGTCAGAATATATGTTTATTGTTTGATTCCATTTTAGAGAGATGAGTTGGCAAAGTATGTTCCTGATCAATGTGTGAAGCTGTTAATGAATACTGTTACATTTTCCCAAATTATAGCAAGCAATCCACTAAAAGCATGTCTTAATTTTTCTCTCCTGTACATGATCATTTAACCTCTTCTGCCAGGACTCCTATGTCTGAAGAACTGGCACAAGTGTTTCAGAAATTTTATACTACAAAAAAAAACCAAAGAAATCAACAAATGCAATCACTTACCAATGCCAATCACAGTTACAATACCTTGCATGAAAAATTTATCCAGCGATTTGAGGGGATTAATGAAAAATGATTTTTCAGCTCGCCTAACTTAGGCTCTCATCTATGAGACGCTCTCGGTCGCAAAGGACTGTGAAATTCCATGATCTGGCAATGCTTTGTGCCTGCCAGTGTGTGTGTGCGAGTGTGTGTTTCTGTATGAAAAAGAGAGGGAGCAAGACAGGGAGAAAGAACAGAATTTTAGAAACAGGTTTTTTTTACATACATTGGGGTCCAAAAGTCTGAGACCACGTTGAAAATCTCTAATATTTTCATGTAAACCTGGAAATAATGAGAAAGTTTGAGGATCCAGGTGGGCTAAGAAATACCAGTATTTCACAGTGGATGACTGGAAAAAAGTGCTATTTACTGATGAATTCAAGTTTGAGGTTTATGGCAGTAACAGAAGGATGTATGTAAGGAGACTAACAAGAGAGAGAATGATACTGCAGTGTATCAAACTGACAGTGACACATGGTGGTAGGAATATTCGAGTCTGGGGGTGTTTTGCTTACTCTGGAACTGGATACCTGCACCAAATTGACTGCACCTTGACCAAGGAGAAATACCCCTCCATTCTTCAGAGACACGCTATACCCTCTGGTTTGCATGTTTGTGGAGAAGTATTCATACTGCAGCAGGATAAGGACCCCAAACACGCCTCAAAGCTTTGTAAGAACTACTTGAAGACCAAAGAAGACCAAGTAGTCCTGACTGTCATAGACTTTCTTCCACAGTCACCTGACCTCAACCCTACTGAACATTTATGTTGAAGACTTGAAGACTGAGAAAGCCAAGCATTCTGTGATATCACAAGAAGCTCTTTGGAACACTGTCAAATCATGCTGGAATAACAGGGTCATCAGGTTGAGTACAAACCTGTGGAGTCCATGCCAGCTTGAGTGCATGCTGTCATTAAAGCAAAAGGAGGACATACCAAATAAAATACTAAAATATTCTGAAATTCATGTACATTTTTCAAAGATTCAACTTTTCACTCAAATTGTTAAGCTAATATTGTCATTTATAATGATAAAATTAGAATTACAATAGAAACAAATGCAAAACAGAGGTATCTTGACTAGTGGTTTCAGACTTTTGAACCCCACTGTACATGTGAAAGGTGGTGTTCTATCACTCATTCTAAGGAATGCAATTAATTTATGGGCCTTTGAAGCGTTTCATAATACTGGCCTGTGGTGAAATATCTCCCATAGAAATACTAATTCCTCACAGTGTACTCACTGCTGACTGAAAAATACACTGCTGCAATGAAACCAGGCAAAAAATAAATAGGCACAGTTTAATGGCCTGTATCAACATACCGAGGTAATTAGGCTGCTAGAGTTGAGACCTCTGCCACCATTGCTGGAGAAACTAGTTGAGCGGTTGTGGAAAAGTAGGTAATTATTTTTTTATTTTTGTGGTTGAGGCAATGGACTATGAAGTCCACTGGGGTCTCTGAAACCACATTGTAGCTCTGAGCAGCAAGTGCTTCCGCGTCCACTGAGGTCTCGGTGTATAGCTTTGAATCCTGATGACTTACTTCCCCTGTTTCGAATTTGAACGCATGGTGTTTTGGCATCTAGATTTCAGTATTTCAGGGTGCTGGGTACCCCTGACATGCCTGTTTACAAGAGAAAATGCAGCTCTCTGGTTTTGAAGCATTAGTTTTTGACATTTTAGGCCAAGTGGTTACTCTGAGATACCTCTTGCTGAGCAAAGGTAAAGCTGTTTGTGCAGTCTCCCCTGGAGGTGTGGTTTTGAAACCTACTTCTGACAAAATGTTTTGTTCCTGACTGGTGCTTTGGGCAAAGCAAGAATGCACAGCGTCTTGGCACTTGGCCTCTGGTGTTTCAGGTGTCCAGTGGACCGTCTGATGCCAAACAAAAGCAGTATCCCAATGGTTGCAAGATAGTGAACATGGCCTGTGCATACTTTCCACAGATTACCAAAAAATGAAGAAACCAGCCAAAAAGGAATAACTGCTCACGGCTCACAGCACCAGTGACACAAGAAAAGTCTGCCTTAATCAAAAATATATCTCAAATAACATAATAACACTCAAGAGATGACAAGCTAGTATACTACAAAGATAATTAAAGCCAGTCTGCAATGTTATTGCAGAAAGTGGAGGCAATAGTCTGTGCAAATGGCCAGGAATTTCTGTAGAGCTCTTTTTGGAATACCATTTCAAACAACATTATACATTGCTGTTTGAAATAGTATATATTGCTGTTTGAAATAGTATATATTATATGATTTGACATTTGTAGTGCCACCCAGAGTGCACAGAAAACTACCACCAGCTAAACTTAGTTTTACACAGACAATCTACAGCATCATCAACGCTTGATCATAACAGGCAGAATTGCCAAGGCAGGATTTGAATAAATTCACCCAGTATACTATCGCTTATACTGTGAATCTGTATCAAGCAAATCAAAGATAACAATGTCACTAAACTCATGTGGATGAAAAGCTTCCTTTATCATAACTTCCCTCTTTAATGAGATCACCAAGAAAGGGTTCAGTCAGGCTTGGGGTGAGAGCCAACTGTCAACTGTCATTGATTTACAACTGGCTAACTTCAACGGAGCCTGACATGGAGCAGGTCTTGGATGGATATCTCAGATATCTGGGGTGTATTCCAGAGAGCAGAAGGCTGTACTATGAAGCGAGGTAACTGGCTTATCCAGGTAACTTGTGGTTAAGTTAACTCAGAGTAAGTAGTAAACCTCCTAATAGAAGAGCCCTATGACTTTGTTTTGCTAGGAAAATGAAGTCATAGGGCCCTTCCATTAGGAGGTTTACTACTTACTCTGAGTTAACCAACTCTGAGTTTTCACCAAACCCGCTTTCTGGAATACCCCCTGGCTATGTATCTGGCTCTACATTAGGTTTGCTGAGTTTTCTTTGGAGGACTGAAAATCTTATGTCCTGAAAATCTTACAGTTTTCCACGTTTGAAGAACGGGCCCCTGCTCTCTCCTTATGAGGCATAAATTAGAATCCTATTGATGACAGTGCTCTCCCTCTGGCATAGTAGGTGTCATAGCACTCAATTCTGTTGACCTGCCTACTGTCTCTCTGTCCGCTACAGAGCTGTGAACAGCTGCAATGCCAAGGACAACTTCTGCTGCTGACAAAATATTGTGTTAGTTTTTTCACAAGATGGACCATTAATCCCACCATCTAGCAACGTAACACTGTCCATTACTGCTTGTGTGAATATCCATTTGCAACAATGAGCCCCTTCTTAACTTTATTACTATTGTCGCTGCAACTGTCAAGGAGCCAAAGCCCAAGACTTTTACTCTCTTATACTTGTATAATGAGACATAACAATAAAAGGGATATTGAATCTTGAATCTTGATTGCCAGGTTTCACTTCCAGAAAACCTATGTCTTTCCCTTGTGTTGTTTTTTCCTTGCATGTTAAACAAAAAAATGTTTGTAGGTTAGGGTGTGTCATTCTGGTATATCACTGAAATGCGTTCTTTTGGAATCACACAGTGAGACCATCGAGAAAAAAATCAATGAGTCTTCTGTTGACTTCTCACAGTCACCTCTGTATCCTGAAAGAGGGTTTGGTTTCGCTCTCTGACGTCTGCCAATGTGGCGCTTCCTGGTTTGAAAACATTCCAGCTTGAACACGTCAAAACCCTTGAAAGTGATTTAATAAGACACAACGAGCATTGAAGTAAGTGGAACTTAGCTTCCGTGAAAGCGTTATGTCTTGCAAATTAAAAGTCGTATTCATTGATGGACGGGTGAAATTCAATTCATTGAACTAGCACTTGGTACCAGTATGTTATTCCGTAAAAGATCAACTGCATATTTGTACGACCGTTTAGTTATATAAATATTTTGCCTTATAAACATGTATTAAATTGCTAAGATAGCGTTGCTTCAAATGGCTATAGTCCGCTGACGTAACGTTTATCTAGCCACGTTCCGCAGGTTTTAAACTTTTATTCTGAAATGTATATTTTGCTTCTACAAGTAATAGTTGCTTAATGCAGGGATTCACATAGCTCCACGTCTACTCCACTAGAAGCAGGAAGCGTGTGAATGAACTCAGGGGTCTTGCTTGTCAGTGAATGCAACTGTAGTGGTATGTATTAGAAGGATTATTGCGGTTTATTTTTATTCGTAGGATTTGTCAATTCAAAAAATCACTGGAGGTAACATTGTTATGAGTTCAGTACACTCTGTAAAAGAATGACAAATCCGTTGACTTTTTTCTTTTGCACATCTATTCCACTGTAAAGTGGGTTAACTTTTGAGCGTTTTGTCCACCTCAATAGGAAATATTCCTGCACTAAGCGACTCCAAATAATGTCGCCTATTTACGATGAATTTGGTGTTGGTGGACATTATGGCATAGCGTTGGTTTGTTGGTAGGTTTGGTTGGTCGGTCGGTTGGTTGGTTGGTCGGTTGGTTAAACTGTAATAACTATGGAAAAATCATCAGAACTTCATTTAGGGTTTGTCGTTAGTTGTAAACCAATTGTATCTTTAATTTGCGAGCCCACTCTTAACACGAACATCAATACATCAGTCAGTCTGAAAATGATTTGAAAATGGTCTGTCACTTGGTGAGGCGAATAAGGGTGTATTTGTGATAAGGGCTGATTTGTGATAAAGCATGCTTTCTAAAAATCTGATTTATGAATGATTCCTAGTATATGTCAAAATGGAAGCATTTAAATTACATTTGGCTTAGTGGTGTCCGTGACAAGATATCAGTAGTATGAATGAGAGTGTATACCTAAGTCAGGTATTGTTGATGTTCATATATGACATCTTGGACCCAGTATCCTGGTTAAACAGGCAGTGGTCTGGAGGCCACGTCAGTTGCTCTAATGGGCAGGGTGGGGAACTCTAAACTTTATAATACTCATATACTTAACAATGTACTGCCGCAGTTCAGGAGGACACCTGCCTCCCAGTGCCGATTCAAGGCGTAGGAAGCACAATAGAAAACATACTTTACTGCCATTGCTTTTGTTCAATCTTTTCTGGCGCCAAATGTTTATATTTAACTCAAAGGCATGTCTGATAATATGCAGTGTGTGTGTGTGTGTGTGTGTGGATGTATCTGTTGTGGGTTTGGATTGGAGCAGGCTGCCAACATGGTACAAAAGGTTCTCGTGACAGGAGGAGCAGGCTATATCGGTAGCCATTGTGTGGTGGAACTCATTGAGGCGGGATATCATCCTGTCGTCATTGACAACCTCAGCAATGCGGTGAGAGGTAAGTTTACCTGGAGTTTTGTCATTGACCCTGGGACTGTCCAAATGGAGATGTGTTTGATACATCTCACAGCAGTATGAGAATGTTTGAGTTAGTATGATGTAGATGTGTCCATTGGCTGTGAGCTAGTCATATTTCATCCATTTTTAGAGTCACGCTTTGAGTGTGTGTAATGTCATACTTACATTGTGTTCTGTGTTTAGGAGAAGGTGATGTTCCTGAGAGCTTAAGAAGGATAGAGAAGTTTATGGACACCAAGATCGAATACCAGGAGCTGGACTTGCTTGACAAGGCAGGACTGGAGGGTGTTTTTAAAAAGGTCAGTGCTGAACTTCATGTATTTCTGCATGTATGTGTGTATTTCTCAATCTCTTCTCTTTGTGTGAATGTAATGCAGTAGATGCATGTGAGTACCATTCTCCACATATCAGAGTACGGACCTAAAATGGTCAGTCTGTGCTCTCAGACATTTAATTTCATTAATAACCTGTTTGTGATTCCTTATCACTTTCTCCTTACTGTTTGTCTCTGTGCAGCACTCATTCTATGCTGTGATGCACTTTGCTGGCCTGAAGGCAGTTGGCGAATCGGTAGAGCAGCCTCTGAGATACTATCGTGTCAATCTCACTGGAACCATCAACTTGCTTGAAGTAAATACCTGTTCTTGTGCTAATTAGAGTGTAACTTTCATTGCTTTGCATTTCAGCTTGGCATACATGTCATCGTGTTTTAACTCTCAACATAATTACTCCATAGCTCACTTGAAAAGACAATGTCTTAATTTCTACACTACAACTTTATCATGGACCTGTTGCATGGGCTTGTGTAAGCTGCTTAGTAGTGCTTCAAACATTGGTTTTCGTAAGGTTTAGTGCAAAGATGTGAACTTGCTTTATGTTGCTTTTTGGGCTGTCACAATGGCAAATGTATGTCTGTTCATGTTTGCTTGTGTCCGTCTGTATGTGTCCCTGCACATGAATCAGGTAATGCAGGCTTATGGAGTTCACAATCTGGTCTTCAGCAGCTCAGCCACAGTGTATGGAGATCCCCAGCGGCTGCCCATCGATGAGGATCATCCTGTAGGGGGCTGCACCAACCCCTATGGCAAGACCAAGTTCTTCATTGAGCAGATGGTTCAGGACCAGTGCAGGGCAGAGAAGGTAGCTCTCATGCAGTTTTCATTTATGTAAGCCCATATGTAAGTACCAAATTCAGTTTTAAAAACCTGCATGTTTTACAGGACTGGAATGCTGTGCTGCTGAGATACTTTAACCCCATTGGTGCTCACATCTCTGGACAAATTGGGGAGGATCCACAAGGGATTCCCAACAACCTACTACCTTATGTTGCCCAGGTAATGCATCTGACTAGTTTAAACTGGGTGTGGTGAGAAAAGAGGGCTGTTTTAGCATTAGATCGATTCAGACATTTGAAAGTGCTTTGGTTAATGTGTGCATTAAGGTTTTGTTTATACTCAAATGTGTCTCAGGTCGCCATCGGAAGGAGAAAACACCTCAATGTATTTGGCAATGACTATGACACAGTGGATGGAACAGGTAAGAAATTCTCTCTTATAAAGCTTCTAAGCTCCTTGAAAGATTGCTAAATACATGTTTTTTCTTCAACAGAATTCAAGTGCATCAGTCTGATTCAGTTAAGCAAATGTGATAGTAGTTTTGTTAGTAACCACTTTATTATCTCTGCTTCTATGTGTGTAGGGGTAAGAGACTACATCCACGTTGTGGACTTGGCAAAGGGACACATTGCAGCTCTTAATAAACTGAAAGAAAATTGTGGATGCAAGGTACAATACAGAGAACACATTCTCTTCTCTTCTCTTCTCTTCTCTTCTCTTCCATAATTTGCATGCTTCTCCCTCTCCCTGTAGGTCTATAATCTGGGCACAGGCACTGGCTACTCTGTGCTTCAGATGGTGAAGGCTATGGAGAAGGCTTCTGGAAGACAGGTGAGAAACTGACATGGTTCACAGCTATGATATTTAACAATTTGAATCCCAGCAGTACCATATAGGCACCAGCAGAGGATGAACAGGAGTGGAAAGGAACACAGTTGTCAATAGGGGTGTAACAATTCATCGTAGCACAGTACATCGCGGTGCAAAAATCTGACTGTACGCATTGATAAATTGGACGGTTTTAGTCGTTATTTTTGTATTATTATCATCACTAAATATACATTTTATTTCAAATGTTTAGACATATAAATACATACTCCAAATATAACAAGCACTATATGACAATTCATCAGCGGTAGTAAATAAATATATAAAATGAAAGTTTTCACCTGTATTATTATTTGTGTTTCCGTTGCACAAAGTCATACGTCACGCTTCCAGCATTCCAATCTAGGCCTCACGTTTTACATGTTTCAGTCATAGAGACAGAAAGAAGAGGAAGTTTCAGTAGCAGACTAGTAGCGTCAGCGTGAAACGTAATGAGTGTGACTGGAGCTGAGATTGAAATCGAGCATGCGCCATCCTCCTTTAAATCAGAAGTCTGGCGACATTTTGGTTTCCGATCATTGAGCAAGAGAATGGCGACGAGTTAACTGACAAAGCGAAGACGGTATGCAAGCACTATAGAAAAACTATCAGCTACACTACTGCTAATACCGCGAATTTGATGCAGCATCTTCAACGCCACCACAACGACAAACTCCGGTCAGGAGACGTGAGAAAGAAAGTGCTTAAAAGCCAAACTTCTCTTGAAAAAAAGTTTTGCTTCCCCGTTGTCTCATACATGTACGAGAGCACAAGATATCACCAGATCCACGGGAGTGTTAATCGCTAAACACATGAGACCATTCTTGGTAGTCGACGAAGGATTTCGCCTACTACTTAAGACACTAAGAGCCCAAATATAACATCCCCTCACGCCCGTACTTCAGTCAGTCTGTAATACCAGCCTTCTACAACGAGGCAAAAACCAAAGTGACAGAAATTCTGAAAAGTGGGGAGAGTGTGGCGATGCCGACAGATGGGTGGCCGTCCAGGGCTGTTCAGAGCTACATTACAGTAACAGCGCATGTTATCGAAAGTGAGTGGGTAAGGCCTACTGAAAAGTTTTGTTCTTTAGACTCGTTCGCCTTTTGAGCCGCACACATGAACAAACACTGCTCAAGTTTTAAAATCGGCCGTTTTATCACCGCATATCAGGTGTTTTTCGTGCACACACAGAATCTAGCTACTCAGAGTTAAAAAATACCCCGCGGCAGTCGTTTGCTCGGACGAGTAAGACGGGTTGTGGCCATGTTATTTTATGTTTGAAGACTATCTATTTATTTTTGTCTGGCTTTCAAAAAAATCCTCCTAGGGTCAAGCTATCACTTTTGGTTTAATAGTACAAAAAGACAACAATAGTTCAGCATGCTTAATGCATCAAAAATAAATCCATTGTTTTCATTCCAGTGTCAGTTCAATTGATTTTCTTGAAAATAACCTGGAAGAATCAAACTAAACGCAGTATTGTGAATCAACTCGAACCGTGAGCCGAGTGTATCGTTACATTACTATTTGTCAATTTTCTCTTGGGTTGTTGAGTTAGGCGGGGTTTCTCGCATTCTCGCTTTGTTCTGCAGTGGGGCTGAAATTTCCCATGATTTTGCCATTTCTTTTTTTGGTGGGGCAGTTTCAGCTATACCTGTTTCAAATTTTATGTTTGTCATCTGAATGGAAATATATCAATGGGCAATGACAAATTCACATCAACTGCAGCTTTGAAGTTCAAGATGTGGTATAGGCAATACTTGAAATTGTTCTATGAGTGTTTGCTTTGTCCCAGATTGCATACCAGATTGCCCCTCGACGGAGTGGGGACATTGCCTCATGTTATGCCGACCCAACCTTGGCAGAGAAAGAGCTTGGCTGGAAGGCAGAATTTGGCCTGGAGAGGATGTGTAAGTTAAGGACACACAGATCATTTTTGGGGTCAAATGTAATTTCATGTGAAGTCTGTGACCTTACAAATATATTAGACAGGTTAGCACTCTACTCAGTTATTATGTCAGTCTCAGAAGTGTGATGGAAGCAAGATGGCAGATAATCTCGCATAATCCTCAGTCAGACTAGTTATGAAGAATCATACTCTGTGAAAATTTTATAACCAATATCATGCAGAGGTAAGTGTTAAGAAGCCATATAGTTAAGTCTGATAAGAGGGAACATCAACAAATGCTTGCTATAATAAAAGTTTGAAAATAATTTTTTTATTTGTTCACAGTAGTACATATCTTAATTTACTATATGTTGGTAACATAAATAATGCCACCATTTACTGATGCGTTTTCATTATGAATGAAAACATCCTTTTAGTTGAATTTATCAAGGTGATTTGCTGATGAATGTAATACTTGTATCTCTCAATACATCCCAAAACATTACATTTGTTCACTTATCTGATGCTTTAGCAAAGATCACTACAGGTATTTTCTATGTGAGGGGTCATCCACCTTTTGAAAAGGGTACCTCAACATACAGTGATCTTGCTTTGAATGCTTTTGAAACTCATTTTGCATTAAACATATCACATCCATACTTGTATATACTCATGCTTGTTATGTCATTCCAGTGGTGTATGTATCTCCCCATACAGGTGAAGATCTGTGGCGCTGGCAGTCCCAGAATCCTACTGGGTTCAGCAATGGGACCGCACACTGAAAATGGATGCTTCAGTCGTGGTCTCACTGACCAGTCTAGCATAACCCAGGCCAAAGCAGATCATGCAGTTGTTTGTTTTTATAAGAACCTGTTTGAAGTGGAAGAGACCTCAGACATACTGAATGAATCAAACTTACCTATACTGTACTTTAATGTTGATCTCTGTATGTGTGTCAGTTTTCTAGAGTTAATGTCATCTTTGGGGGAAAAAACCTTAAAACTTGATCATTTTTTTTAAATAAAAAAAACATTGATTTTTGTGTATTTATTTACGTGTCGGTTTCCATTACTGAGAGTATACACTCAGTCCCCAATTCCGGCAGAAACCTTGACGTAGGTCCTAAAGCGCTAGGTAAATAAAAAATCTCATAGCGCAGCCATATTTGAATGACCTCTGTACACCCCAAATGAGACTCTTCCCATTTAACCAGTGTTCTTTCCATATATTATCGTTTTGCATAGTTAGACATTGAAGTTTCATTATTGAGGACAAAATTAATTTAAGTAATGGCGAGGGTTAAACCAACGCAGGGTTAAAAGAACGGTTATTGGCACCTTCCGTGAACTACGAATAGTAGACCGTCTTGACTTTTTTCCCGTGTCCTCTTCTCAGTTTTTATTTATCGTAATGTCTCGTCTTAAGTTTCATATTTGATAGATCGTGGGCTGTTGTCCAAACAGATATTTGCGGTGTATTGGTTCTTCGACCCTCGGGCACTCAGCTAAACACCCACGTCAGCATAGCGTATATCTTTCCTTTTTTTAACAAGCGGGTTTCGGTGTTTAGGGCTGAGCAGGAAGTGAACGACTGTTTGCCCTGATCGGGAAGGCAGGAGGTACGACTAAAGAAGCCAGGAAAATGGAGATGGTTTGTGAAAATGGGACATACAGACCGTTTAGGGCACAAGGCGAAACAGGACGCCAGTGAGTACTTTTTAATTATGAATAAGTGGGACCGGGTTAGTGGAGGTGGGCGATGTTAGGGCGTCAACGGGTCCTGCGGATTCTGTGCGCCTGCGAAAGGAGCATGGCTTTCCGCAGTACATGAGTCCGCCCTCCGCTGGCCATCCAACTCTTAGTCGAAGGCATAAGGGTGATCTCGAGGTTCAAAGATTCGGGCGTAGAATTGCACGTAAAAATCTGAAAGTTACATGTCTATTTGTGAATGTGATTCATTTAACACACATACCTAATAAATTACATTTTAATTGCGGTGGCAGGCGTTCCTGCGTTTTGTTAAAAAGCTGCTGTTTGTGGGCGTCCCTTTCCAACCGACGGGGTTGCTTCTTTCAGGAACTACCCGTTTTCGGTGGTCAGCCTTTGTTCTATCCTGGGAAGGTAGAAATTATTTCCCTGACAGCCACTTGGTGAAAATGACAAAGCATTAAGACAGTGTTTTATCAAATTGGTAGTTCTCTTTTTCGCATGCATTGGTCAAACGGGTGTAGCTGTCGGGCGCTGTGTGTGTCTTTAACGTACAGAGACCATAACGAAACTAGGCGCACATTCCATGCGCAAGCTGTAGGCTATGCACAGTGCTCTCGTTTTAGACGAAAATATGTAAATAATTTAAATTTCTAAGGGGGTTCTTCCATAGACTATTTATTCGACAGGGAAATGACAGAGCTTAGGCCAAAACCGAAAGAGAAGGAAACATTTTTACAGTTCTGTATTTCATAGACTATAAGTTCCATTTTAGCAGATTTTGTTAATGTGTCGTTAATCTTGTGCGTGGTGTTCATTCTACTCTTTATAAACCCATGCGACGCTTGATGAGCAGCTTTCTGGTCGCCCGATGCGGAGAGTCGGGTGTAGCCCCATAATAGATAGAACCTTAGATTGACGGAAAGTTCAGCCACTCAGCGTGGAGGGCGTGGGCTGGCACTCGCTCAAGAGTCCCTGTGTTGCAAGGAGAGAAACAAAAGGCAGACAGAGGACCCTTCTATGATCTCTAGTTTACTGGTGGTGGTGACGACCCTAAAATGGGCTACTCGGGCAAAAAAATACGATGATTAATTCAATAAAACAATTACGGTGAAAATGAATCCCTTTATATAACCTATGTAGTTCCATGCTATATCTCACATGCTGTCTGGATAAATAGAGGAAGTCTTTGATGATTTACTGTCTGAATTGGTCAAAGTGGCATGTCATTACCACCTGGACAGAAATAAATAATCGAAATAAGTAAATTACTTTAAGATTTTCCTTTAAAGATCTCCAAAATATGTTGCCAAATGTGCCTTGATGCATTAAATATTTTTCTTAACATAATTCGGGTATAATGTCAGCTGTAATGACAGTACACAGTTTTTATGGACATGTTGTGAGTGTTTCAAAGAATTAATATGTGCATTATTTCACCTGTCTGGTCAGAGGACATATACGAAGTTAGGAGAAACAGAGGGTTATTCTCAAGAATATCCACAGTAAACCTTCCTGAGACTGAAATCTCAATTTGGCTCCATGTTTTGTATTGACTCATATCTTTCTCTGCTTGGTGGTGCAGGCAGGGCCAGAGATGGACTAGTGCAGACATGACAGCTAGTCACCAAAGTGGTCTTCTTAAACAGCTGGACCAGCAGCGGCGACAGGAACTCTTCTGTGACTGTAATGTTGTTGTGGAGGGACACCTTTTCAAGGCGCATCGCAACGTCCTCTTCGGCAGCAGCGGCTACTTCCGCATGTTTCTCTCCCAGGGTGCCAAGGACTGCTCGCTTGAGCCTGCCAGTGCCTCCTTTGATGTCTTCAGCCCTGACACTTTCACCGTCATCCTGGATTTTGTTTATTCAGGTCAGCTAGAGCTCACTAGTTCCAATGTGATTGAGGTTATGTCTGCAGCCAGTTACTTACAAATGAATGATGTCATCGCTTACTGCAAGGACTTCATTAAGTCCTCGCTAGAGATCAGCGCCAAGGAAGACAGCAATGAACAGTACCTCTGCCTGTCTGATGGCAGCCCTCCAGTGCAGGACAGTGGAGATGATGTCATGGAGACACCAGTTGCCTGCTCGGTCAGCACCCCAGGCCAGGTCACCATGTGGGACCAAGATAGAGCCCAGCTTAAGGAGGAGTACCAAGGAGGAGCTCTTAGTCCCAAGACGACAGCCCGACACCAAAGCCCACCCCCAGAGCAGAGCCTGGAGGCTGATGTGGAGCAGGAGGCAACAGTCCACCCGTTCCCTTCCATCGCGACAGAGCGTAGGAGGAGAGGGGGTAACAAACGGAAAGCCAGCACTACCCATCCTGTTGTGGATGATAGTCCCACGATAGACCTCCAGAGGGCATCCTCACACAAAGCACAGAAAGCAGATGAGCTCTATGCTACTCTCCCCACCATTGTGGGTGTGGTGGGCCTCTTTAATAAAGGTATAAGGAAAAACAAGTTTGTTCAAAGTTGTATATCTGTACAAAATGTATGAGACCACTTGTGTTTTCTCAACACTAGGAGTGTAACAACTTATACATCATGAAGATTCTTGTGATTTGAGGTTATTATTTTAAATTACTATTGAATTATTGCATATTTGTTAAGGTCTTCACATGACTGCATTTTGAGTTTCATTTTTAACACTTTCTTAGGCTATATTCAGCAACTGAGATCTAAGTCTCATCTTTCCCCCCCCTCCAGATTCCAGTCCAACCATGCGCTTCAAATGCCCCTTCTGTACGCATACGGTGAAGAGAAAAGCAGACCTAAAGAGGCACCTGCGCTGCCACACAGGCGAGCGCCCATACCCATGCCAAGCCTGCAGCAAACGCTTCACCCGACTCGAGCACCTGCGTAGCCACTTTGAGACTGTGAGGGTCCACTCCATACACTTTAGATTACTTAATGAGCAGTCCAGCTGTTACAGTTTCCAGAACCATTAATAGAGACCTGTTCTATAGTGATTGATAGATAGACAATCTGAGTCGCTGACTGCTTGAATGGTTGTATGTCCTGACATTCCCTAAGTCATACACTCTTGTTCTTGTTAACTGCTGTGCTCATGGCTAGTTTTCTCAGTGCCAGTTATTTATGCCTGCTCAATTAACAGTCTCACCAGTGCTAGGTGTCCTCTTCTACTTTGTATGTTATCTCAATTCTTGATCCTCATACCACTTCTGAACTACCCATGAGACTGAGAAAAACCCTTCAGACGTCCTTAAGCATATGAATCTCTTTAAATAAAACAAATATCCCTGTCCTGATGTTGCACATGTTAATATTCCACAGATCCATCAGGCACGGAAGCTGGTGTGTCGGAAATGCAAGCGCCACGTGACAGAGTTGAGCGGCCGGGTTGTGTGTGAGGGCACTCGCCGATACAGGCTGTGTGACGTGTGTATTCAGGAGACCGGCTACAGCGGCGTTGTGTTGGACAGTACTGATGGGGCACCTGTAGACGAACCTGGCCTGCTGCTGGGCGTGGATGAGGGGCAGGAAGAAAACAGAGAAGTGACCTGGTTAATGGATGATGATGAATTGGCGGAAGATTCTGGAGCTGACCTCATCATTCAGGAAGTGGACGATAGTGACGAGGAAACCAGCGAAAACAAAACGGACCATTCTTAGTGCAGCCCATGTTTGTATATGTGAACTGCGTATGTCCATATGTTATGAAAAGCATTTTCTCAGCAAATTCAAGACAAAAAGCACTGTAAAATCAAACTTTTAAATAAATTAAAATTTTAAGAAATGTTGCTTTTTAGCTCCATGATAATATTGCAGCATTTTGCTGATTATTTCTTAAGTTTTGGCAAATTTGTCATACAAAGATTAGCTTAATGAAGCAGAAAAGTGTACACTAAAATTTTGTCATCACTATGTAAAATGCAGCATGCCATCTTTTTTCTTTTCTTTCTTTCTTTTTTTTTTTTTTTTTTGACCAAATAATCTTTCTGTCACAACTTCAACACATGAGTGTGGGATGTTTCACAAAGGGATTTTCTAGTGTCAAGTCATGTTTTCTCCAGAATGGTGTCCAAGCTTTCAAAGCTGTTTTATTTTTATTTTTCCACTATATGAAAGAAATCTGTGTTGTTTTGACGAAATATTCCATACAACAGACAGTTGATATCTTCTTCTTCTTCCTCCTCTTCTTTGTCTTGTTCTTTCTGGATTGTGTATTTTAATCCATTTTATTTATTGTATGTTTGTTTTTTAAACAATCAAAATATTTTTATACGCACATATATAATTATGTTATAATTTACAGTTTAGCAGTCTGAATGATATATCAAAGATTAAATAAATATGACAGCACTGATTCTTCACATTTGTCACTGTCGTTTGATGTGCAGCATCGTTTAGCTATATCGTCTAGTTCTACAGTTAAGCCATTATTCCTCAATGAATGGTTTGCTGAAATCTACGAGGAGTATTAACAGGTATTTCCAAGGATATTGAAAAGCCGAGTTTGGTTAAGCTTTATTTCAGCAAGAGCGACCCTTTTTTTTAACATTTTATTTTAGAGTTTTAAACTGTATGCAATGCAGTAAGCATGTTTGTACAGCTATAATATAGCACATAGAGAGAACGGGGAAATAACCTATATTCTGGAGATAAAGGTTTGATAGGGTGAAAGGGACAGGGACACAATAATTACCGTTACATCCGTGGCGTCGTTAGGTCTAGTAATTCGGAGCTAAAGTCCCAAATATTTTAAATTTAGCCCCGAATATTGTCCCCCTGAAAAAGCAGGTGTCAATAGCAAAACAACGAACAGACTGTAACAGACCGGATCTTGATTTGCAGGGTCCGAAGGACGGAGGAGTAATCAAGCGCTGGACAGTGCACAGAAAGTTGGAAGGTGCGTGCACTCAGATGAAAAGCTCCGGTCCTCTTATCCCCGCATTTATCTCCTGATAATTTCAATAGCTAGAAACGCCCTTGCGTTACATTATGAGTAGTCAGGGGCTCTATGCTGCACTTTTTGAGCTTGTTCTGTTCTTGGTCAGTAGAGGGGGCTAATCCACCATGTCCAGTGTCTCGCATCCTTGACGTAAAATCGTTGTCGCGTCACATTTTACGTCAGTGAACATGGCCACTGTCATGAGAATTGTCAACAGTTCCCTAGGACCTAGAATGGGTCAAAGATGTTTCGCACTGAGTTCTAATCACGCAGCGGTAGCGAAAGCCGTGAGTCTGTGCTCTCTTTACTTCTCAGTTGTGCCGTAACACACTTCATGTTCAATTGCTCGAATTTGGAGATAGGCCACTGTTCAGTAATATTGACTAGCTACCACCGGCGACGTGGGAACCTATAAATTACTTCATGTGAACTAATTGCCCTCCTTTAGTACAGCTCTAAATACTACTAGACAACTTTGAACTTTCAATTCTGGCTTATCTCCTAAGACAATTGTTGCTGGCTCGGTAAACTTCTAACTGTAGTTGTAAACGCTAATTCAAATGGACCATGTTTAAAGGATCTCCAGATTCCAGTAACCAAAATTGTGGAGCTAGATTTCCTCATTTAAGTGTGTACCTGGCTGTCATGTTTCGCAGCACTCAGAACATTGTTAGGTGTGTCTATGTGTGTGTGAGAGCACTGCGCTTGTATATTCAATCAGCGTCTCTCTTTGGTCATAGGTTAATGTGGCCACATCCAGACCACTACCAGAGAAGGTGAAGATTGTAGAAGTGGGACCAAGGGATGGCCTACAGAATGAGAAGGTTGTAATTCACAAATAAAGTCACTCCTAAAGCTACAATACATGTCGGCTGTCTATCACTGAATTTATTTTTAACGCTCACTGTCAGACCACAGCTGATTAGAAAGTATAATTAAAGTATGCTTTACACATGAAAAGACTGCTGGTATAGTCTGAGTTAGTGCACAGCCTTGGATGACCTGGTGGGTCTGCTTGCCTTTTTTACCCTGTTGTAGTAGATATGCTTATTAAGTCTCATGGTCTCATGTGCATTTTAAGATGTGTCAGTTGTTGCCGTAATGTTATGGCAATTTCAATACTTCCTGTCTTGAGTTCATATTACCAGTTATTAGAATGAATATTCTGCTTGACTTTATGCACATAAAATGGATTTATCCACTACTGGTTGTATATAGAAGAAACATTTCACTTTATTCTTTTATCTGTTAGACCATTGTCCCTGCTGAGGTGAAGATCCATTTGATTGACATGCTCTCTGAGGCCGGACTTCCTGTCATTGAAGCTACAAGCTTTGTATCACCAAAATGGGTTCCCCAGGTGAGGTGTTAGTAACATTTACTTTTTTCTAATAACAATACATTTATATGTGGACCTTCTTTATACAGCTTTATTAAACAGACAACTGGATGCTCATTTTTACTGGCAGATGGCTGATCAGGTGGAAGTGATGAAAGGGATCCAGAGAAAGCCTGGCGTGAACTACCCAGTCCTCACACCCAATCTTAAAGGTTACCAGGCTGCAGTACGTATATGTATCAAATGAGTGATCACCACACCAAACTGTTTATAGGACACCTTCGGTGCATGCGTGCTCTGACTCCTGTGTGGCCATGTTTGATTCTGCCTATTTAGGAACCTTGAAAACAGGAATAGGATGAGATGTAATAGGCTAGAGGTGTTTGGGTTTTTTTTTAATTTTTTTAGTTTGCCTCCTCTTGGAGGATGTCAGCTCGTAGGATTGAGTGATACTTAGGCTGACAGTTTGTCTGCATGCCATATGATCAAGGAATTATATGTTTTGTTGTGCTACTATATTAGTGTTTGAAAACGTGTCGTTACGATGCTTTCTTTAACCGGCCCTCTTGTTCTTCCTTCTTCCTTCTTCCAGGTAAAAGCAGGGGCAAAAGAAGTGGCTATATTTGGGGCAGCATCTGAACTCTTTAGTAAGAAAAACATTAACTGTTCAGTGGAGGAGAGTTTACAGCGCTTTGAGGAAGTCATGAAAGCAGCAAAACAGGACGGGGTACCTGTTCGAGGGTAAGTGCCTATATCAGAGTAAGTGATTTATAGGAAAACCTATATGAGCTACATATGCCTAGTGCATAAATTTTGTTGTCAGTATGTAATTCAATGCAGATACTTTGTTTCAG
Organism: Chanos chanos; assembly: GCF_902362185.1. Lineage (NCBI taxonomy): Eukaryota > Metazoa > Chordata > Actinopteri > Gonorynchiformes > Chanidae > Chanos > Chanos chanos. The sequence continues at coordinate 20,403,551 of NC_044504.1, forward strand.
TGACAGAAAGCCATGTTATATAAAGCAAGTTTACTTTGCAGTCTGGGAAAGGCATGAGGGATTATAGCTTGATTACCAGAATAATTCAGCCATTTTGTTCTCGTATGACAGATATGTGTCCTGTGTGCTGGGATGTCCGTATGAGGGGAAGGTGTCTCCTGCCAAAGTGGCTCAGGTTAGTTTTCAAAAACATCCTTTTAACCACTCTCATTTTCCAGTATATTCAAAGCTGGGAATGAACACATTAATATAAATATGATAATTAGACATTCCCTGCTGGCCATATCAGTAGTATTGGAATACTAAATCAGTACATTTTTGATTACCTATATTATTGTAACACATTACCTGGCTGTCCATGAAATTACATATTAGCACATTACTACTCTCTCTTATAGGTTGCTAAGCGACTGTACGCTATGGGTTGCTATGAGATCTCCTTGGGTGACACCATAGGTGTGGGCACACCAGGGGGCATGACTGAGATGCTGGAGGCGGTGAAGCAGGAGGTGCCTGTGGATGCCCTGGCTGTACATTGCCATGACACATATGGTCAGGCTCTAGCCAATATCCTGGTAGCTCTGCAGGTCAGTGACTCAGATGCTAATATAAATAAAGCATTTCTTCACTCTCAAAAATATTATTACACTGGAATATATTTTTAGGCCTAAATCTATTTTTACACTTAAATCTGTTACCCCACTGTGCCTTGCTTCGTATTACCATGTAAATAGAGTGATACAAGGTACCTTTTTAAAATACAGTGGTACAGGTTTTCGCTTAAATCTGTTACCCCACTGCACCATATCTTACCTTTAGCCTCGTACTGTATTTCCTTGTAGTCTTAGAGGCTTTTTTGATCTGCACATCCTGTAGTCTTGGCTCACAGTTATTTATATTTGTAATTTTATTAGTACTTTTTTTTCAAGCACATTGTTATGTGTATTACCTGAGAAACTGTGGCACAACTATTTCCTCTCAGATAAATAAAGTTTTATCTTATCATATCCACCATATTTTGAGAATATGTTGAATTGAAATTGGTTGACATTGTATCTATGGATAAGACTATGAATAGTTTGATTCATGTATGTTCAGTTAGACACACTCTCTTAGAGTGTACACTCGCCGCAGGTCCAAGAGTACATTTCCTATTTTAAGAATTTGTGCTTAGCCTTAATGTAGGTACGGCTCTTTCACAGAATGGTATAAGTGTGGTGGACTCTTCTGTTGCCGGACTGGGGGGCTGTCCGTATGCCCAGGGGGCGTCTGGTAACGTGGCCACAGAGGACGTAGTGTACATGCTGCATGGCCTGGGAATTCATACTGTGAGTATTTTTCTCCTTCTTTTTGCTTTTATGTCTGCTTTTTTTTAGCTTTTGAGCTTTCTGCTCTCTTTCTACACAGTGTTTCTCTCTTTTGAGAATGCAAGAGGAAGATTTCTTCTCAGTATTGGAATATTGCTTTCTTTCTTTCTCTCTCCCTTTCTTTCTTACTATTTACATTTTACTATTTATTCATTTAGCAGCTGCTTTTATTCAAAGCAACTTCCAAGTGAGGTAAAATACAATCCCAGCATGTAGCCATCAATGAGCTGACTGTGGTATAGGTGCCACAGCTTAGTTCAGTATTAGACCAGATACAAATGCAAGAAAAGCTGAAGAAAGTGCTAAAGTGCAGGCAGAAACAGTGCTAATGGACATGGAGCTTTCTTTCTTCCTTTCTTTCTTTCTTTCTTTCTTTCTTTCTTTTAAGCTTCCTCTTTCTCGTGTTTTCTCTCTTTCGTCCTGTCTCTGCATGTTTGTACTGATGTTTTTGCAGTGGTTCACACTGAGTTGTAATCACATGGCTTTAATGAAAGCCACGAGTCTGTGTTTTCTTTCTTTCTTGCTGCACTGTAACATACATTACGCACATACATGTATTCATTTAGCAGACACTTTTATTCAAGGCGATTTCCAAGACAGATGGAAAACAAATCAAGCATGTTGCCATTAAGGAGCTGTCTGTTTCATAAGTGCCACCACTTAGTTCAGTATTAGACCAGGTACAAATGCAAGAATGTTGAAGGAAACTAAGAGAGTTGACTACAAGTGGGTCAATAGCCCTGTAATAAAACACATTCAATGTTCAATTGCTCAAATTTAGCGATAGGCTACAGTTCAGGAACATTAGCCTGCCGCAATAGCCAATTACATGCTAGCATGTAAATGACTTCAATAAGTACATGTCTAAATATGGCTAATCTACTCAGTTTTGGCTTACTTGAGATGGCAGTTACTGATGGCTTGGTAGACTTCTAGTTGTAAATGTTAAAATGAATTAGAATGGACCATGTTGTTTAAAAGGGCATAGTGTATATGCTGCGTGGGACTAGCTTTCATACTGTCAGTGGTCTCTCATTCTTTTCAGCTTGCTTTCTTCCTTTCATTCAAGCTTTTGAGCTTGCTCTCTTTCTACATGTTGCTTCTTTCTTTTGAGAAACACAATAGAAAGCTTTCCTCTCAGTACTGACATTTTCTTTCTCTTTCTTTCTCTTTATCTTCCTTTAGGCCTTCCTTCCTGTCACAACTCACTTTGCCTCTGTCTCTACATGTTTGTAGTTGATGTAGTCTTCTACAGGTCTGAACTGTAATCAGATACCGAACTGTAATTCTCTATCATCTCAAACAACTTCTGAGAATGTGCTTTCATTTTCACGTGTCCTTCTCCCAGGGTGTAGACCTGCCCAAACTGATGGATGCTGGCTCTTTCATTTGTCGCTCCCTGAACAGAAGGACTAGCTCTAAAGTCGCCCAGGCATCCTGCAAACTCTAACCTCCTGAGAGCACCTATGTTGGCCCATGATGGGATAACACAAACCAATGCCTGACAGGAACACTTTACTTTGAAAAACAACTGCTCTACTCCCACCCCCTGTCCCAGTTTTTTTTCTTTGGAAGGGATCTGTGGAGACTCTTTCTGTTTGTTGTCATAATTGTCCTAACTTTGGATCAGGCACATTTGTCTGGCTGCAAGTAAGCTCCCATGTGAATATCTCACTGTTTGTATCTGGCCAGTAGAATCTTAAATGCCAGATTGTGAATGTAGTGCCTTATTTTTAAGTTTGGTGAACAGGGCTCATGTGGCAAGTTACCTTTGACTTCTGTCAGGGATTTGCTAGTGAAAAGTAATATTTCATGTGAAAGAAACAAATGAGAGACATATAGATATTGAACAGACATTGTTGACCTACTGAATTACTTTACCATAGTGGTCATTCCTTACTTGCTAGTCAGATGGAATTATTACAGGGATATATTTGTGTCCAAATCTGGTAAATATTAAGATTCATTGGTTTCCAGCGAGATTCATAGGTTTTCGGGTGACTTTTTAAGAAATGGGATTAAGAAACCTTTGTCTGAAACTTGTAGGATTTTGTGGACACCACTAACACAGAAGTCCTGGTCATTTCCACAGAGGTGAAGTGTAAATAGTGTTGTGGGGATAAAAGAACAGTTCCAGTACATCACTGGTCAGCATATGCAGAAATAGTGCAGCCTTCAATATTGCTAAGATACAATGAAAACAAATAGATCATGTGGAGGATAACCTAATGTGACATCAACCATGTGGTGTCGGCATATTAGCAGCCCCTTTACCATTGCCAGTAAACAGGCAAAATCTCTGAATTTATAGAATGACTTTATTTTTGTGTCTTGTGTGGTCCTGTCTTGTGCGATGTATCACCAACGGGCTTATCTGAAGCCTGCTGGTGATTCCAGCAAGTAATTTAATAAATTCACTTTAATTCTCATTAAAATAGAGTGAAACACATTTTTCGTGTGAGGACACAGATCCTCTTTGCTTCTGTGACCTGACAGATTCAAAATGAAAAATTACACATACAGTTCTGCACAAGTATTGTTTCACTGGCATTATGTTTGGACATCTGTCCTTACAGCTAAGAAATGCGTACATACACCCCTAATTGTTTTAAAAATCATTTTTTCAACTTGTGAATGTTGAAAATGTTGGTCAGACTTGGAAATGTTGCGAGACCTTTTGTGAGGAGATTTTGCTTAAAGTTGACTTTTACCAATCCACAGACAGAAGAATATATCTAGGTGTATTTTTTAAAATTTTGAACTTACTCATAAAAATCTGCAAATTTATGGAAAAAATCTCTAACATGTTTTGTTTTCCTTTGTGACTTTGTAACTTACTTTTTGATCACAAATGTCACAAGAAATACAATTAACATGAGTCTAACAAAACGAGTCACTGGTGAACATGCTAGATGGAAAAAATGTCTTTCTTGTTGAAAACAAGCAACTGGAATCCAGTTGCCATATCGGGTAAGTGCTCTTAGGATGAAATCTAAATTGGAAGACCTACAGTTTACAAAAAGCTAGAGTCCAGTAGGTTACTTTAAGACATTTCACTTAATCAGTGTATCGTAATAGTACTGTTTGGCTACCATACTTAACACATGAACCTGCAAGACTCTGACCTAACCAGATTTTTATGGTCCCCTAAACATGGAGCCGCCTTTGTTCCTCTGTTAGCTTCGATTGATTGATACATATCGGTATACAGAATAGCAAGTATATATGAGCTCCGGATAAATATCAAAACTCAGCACCAGAAGATGTTCTTATCAGTGGTCTGTCAAATATGTCGGGCTAAGATGAAACTTGATTAGTTTGCCATTCTTCCTCTTGATGAGAATGCAAAAACATAGCTATTTCCTGGAAAACTTATTCAGGAGTTAAAGACATGAACACTGCTTCTCCTCACCCTGAGGATAACAGCTAGCAGAGTTAGTGTCATTTTTGTGAGTAATAACCCCCTTACTGTTCAAGGAACATCTTACAGAACAGAATGTGGATGTTTCTGTCGGCCAACGAGATCCAAACAATTGCTTTCGACTCAGCGTCTCATTCAGGGAAAACTAGAAATCAAAATCGAGCAGCAGATAAAAGGGAAACATGAAACCAGAAATGTAATATTACCTTCCTCTTGATCAGCAACATGGGGCTCAGGTGACCTCCTTAAGAAGAAAGGCTATGTCAGTTCAGGAACATTACCAGAGAGTGTATCAGTAAGAATAAACTGCTGTTTGAGGCTTGAAGAATGTCACATGCAAGAATAAATTAACGACTGAACACTTCTCTGCTGGTGAAATCATAAGGTATAGCATGGTGACTACCTTTTGATGAGTCTAACGTTTCTTGTGTCATTCAGAGATTAAATACATTATACATTCCCTAGGACCTTCTGCCTCTCAGTGACCACTTTAAAAAACGTAATATAAAATGGCTTAATGAAGTTTACCATATTTATAATCCTTGTATTACAGACTCAGTCACTCAGTTTCAAAGCTGCTTTTCCTAATTAGGTTGTGGGGGGTACTGGAGCCTATCCCAGCGTTCATTGGGTGTAAGGCGGAGAAACACCCTCGACTGGGTGTGCCACTTCAACTGGTCACCAGTCCATTACAGGGCAGACAAACACACACATTCATACTTAGGGGCAATTTAGTGTCTCCAGTTCACCTGACCTGCAGGTCTTTGGCCTGTGGGAGGAAACCGGAGCTCCCACAGGAAACCCACCCAGACATAGGTGAGAACATGCAAACTTCACACAGAAAGGACCCTGGCCACCCTGCTGGGAATCAAACAGGAGATCTTCTTGTTGTGAGGCGACTACCAACTGCACCACTGCACCACCCCGTATTACAGACTCATTTTGTATTATACTTTTGTTCACCTGCTAGTTACTGGCTTAAAACATATTTAAAACTATCAAATGAAATCTTATGGACTGGTTTAAATTTGTTCCTAATATCCTCAGACAAAATGGTAGGGCAAATATGGTGACACCGATAAATTAGACTTCAAATACAACCAGTTATGGCTGTATACAGTTATCTGACAAATTTGGCTTTAAATACAACCAGTTAGGGACGTACACAGTTAACAGATAAATTTGGCTTTAAATACAACCAGTTAGGGATGTACACAGTTAACTGATAAACTAGGATTTAAATACAACCAGTTAGGGATGTACACAGTTAACTGATAAACTAGGATTTAAATACAACCAGTTAGGGATGTAGACAGTTAACTGATAAATTAGGATTTACATACAACCAGTTAGGGATGTACACAGTTAACTGATAAATTAGGATTTAAATACAACTAGTTAGGGATGTACAGAGTTAACTTACACATAGGCCATTTGTTTCAGATTAAACATTTGGCATTTTACCAGAGTTAGTATGTGCCAAGAAAATATGAAGAGCCCACAATGACTCAGTATATCCTTTATTTATCAAAATATCACACACACTCACACTCACACACACACACACACACACACACACACATTAAGAAAACACAATCCATTTCATATTATCTACAGTGCTGCTGAGTGAACAAGAGTAAAGACAAAGTTTTCTGACCTATTGCCTTGGCTGTTTTCATGAGCAGTCGCACTTCACACAAACAAAGTATACACTTACATAACTACTTAACCCAAACTCAAGCATTCCGCATCTTTCCTAGAATCAACAGTGGATCAAGACTGTATGGTTTTGTGTATAGTTACATCAAAACATAGTGTGTATTTGATATGGAGAACAAGATAACTTCCCAACGAATGTTGTCACGTTATAAATAAGAAAATTCATGTTTGGATGCTGAAAAGGTCATCCCATGCTAAACAAAGGTACCTTTGCTCTAGAAGTAAAAATCACTGCTTTCTGGAGTATTGGGCATCCCACACAATCCGAATGCTTTTATATACAGAAACACAAGCCTGTGGAGCCCCACTCTCCACACTCAGATTCATTGTTCACCTTCCCCCTCCTTATGCCTCTAACAGGTGTGTCCCCTTAAAAGGCTTCCTGGTTATTCTGTAACTGCTCAGCCGCCTACCTTTTTTCTCAGTATAAAGCACCTACCCTCCTCTCCCTACGGTTTCCACGAAAAACAAGTCCAGGCAGTGTTCAGGATTTTCTTAGAGAGTCATACATTATGTGCATGTAATTACAGAAAGATAATGTTATTGCAAACTTACAAACAGGTTTGCTTTGTTTTAATTTAATATGCATTTCAGTGAAAATTCATGAGAGAAAGGGACAGGTGAGAAGAATGCTTGGAATGTAACGTCTCTGAAAGCTTTAGAGCCTTGTGGTGCTCATTGAATATAAATAAATCAATAAAATGCCTGGTTCAAGTTGAAATCCTTGTCTTCTTGAGTTTGCCACAAAGACAGTGCGTGGAGTCTGTTGATGACGCTGGCTGGCTGATTTAGTTTCTCCCTAGGCAGCGGTAGACAGGTTAGGAGCTGAGGCTCTCAAGTCCGCATTTAAGCGGTAGGCAGGTTTAAAAGTGGGCTTGGTGTCTGGCTGGGGCTCGGCCTTTTGTCCAGGCTTATGGTTCAGTTCAGACAAGGGCAGCATGCAGCTGTTCTCCTCATCCCTAAAGTGTGCCTGATGCAAAGCCATAGTGCGCTCTCTGTGACTCTTCATCTTGTTGGCGCAACGGATGACGCGCTTGGAGATAAGATAGATGATCTCACAAACACTGAGCACAATACAGAAGGCAGAGGCACCCACCATGAAGTATGTGAAGACCTTCTTCTCAGTCGGCCTCCCAATGTAGCAGTCCACCTGGTTGGGGCAGGGCTTAATTTCGCATTTGACCAGGCGTGGGAGGTAGAAGCTGTCGTAGATGCGGTGCAGGATGTAAAGGAAGGCGATTTCGATGATCGTCTTCGCGAAAAGGCTCACCAGGTAGGTCCACCATAGACCACCATGCTTCTTCCCTGTATTGTCATACAGCTTGGCGTCTTCACCGTGTTTAGCACGGTATTTGCGCTCTCTGTCGTCCCTGTACGCCACATGCATGACCACCAGAAGTGACGGGCAGGTGACAAAGATGAGCTGTAGCGCCCACAGGCGAATGTGGGAAATAGGGAAGTAGTGATCGTAGCAGACGTTTGGGCAGCCTGGTTGTCTGGTGTTGCAATCAAAGTCCTTTTGCTCATCACCCCAGACACGCTCTGCTGCCACCACGTATACCATCACTCTGAACACAAAGACAACGGAAAGCCAAATGCGACCAAAGGCTGTGGAGTACTTATTCACTCCACTCAGTAGGGCCTGAAAAGTCTTCCAATCCATGACTCTGGATGAAGCTAAATACCCTTTCTTGTCCTCTCTTTCACAGGTCCTCAATTATATTTTTCCACCAAACCTTATTTTATTGAGCCAGTGTATGTAAGCTGAACCACCTGAAAGAAAATAAGAGAAAAAAGTGTGTTTGTAGAAGTACTATGATCCTCTAATACAACAAGGCCCCCCTTGAGAATTCGTTACATACTTCATGAAGTATCATCAGATTTAATCACACCAAGTTTTACACGGCAGTTTTATATAGTTCAGTGTTAGTTCCAGATAATGTAATTAATGCTGTTTGTTTTATACGTGTGTACTGACATCAGACATAGGCCTATATCGCCACACTGAGCGGTATGCATACAATTCAAACATAAGTAAAAGGGCAAGTATTTCATAACCTGTTGAGTGACTAGGACATCATTTCGACCAGCGCCTTTGTCATTAACTTCAATAAAGAAAAACTGAACACTAAACATTTAAGAGGCAAGCTGACAAAGATGATACTTAACACTCATCATGTGTTATTCGATCTGAACTTAACAAAATAAAAGGGGCTGCCGCATCACCCATGTAAAGACCTGATGATACCACCTAAAACATATTCGTATTTTGATTAGCTCAGTCAGTTATATCAAGTCTGTATCCTAGTGTGTGTCCACCTTAAATGCTTTTAGGTAATTGGACATATTTTTCTGTCTGTATTCTCACAACAGCCTGGCCTAAAGTTTGCCTTGAACGAGCACGAGTCCAGGAGTTGTGGAACAAGTTTAACGAAACTTTTTTTTTTTTTTGAGTCAATGATTGGGTTTCTTACCAAAAACAAATGAACGTAGTTTAAAGACATTTTATATCAGCTTTGTGTGGTGAGATCAGGTGCTGTGATCAAATTTGGCCTTTGTTCTCATCCCGGGGTTAGAGCTCATCACTAACTTTGATAAACAACCAAACACAAGGAATCAAAGACACACCTGAACAGGCTATGTAAGAGAAATGTTTGGTAGAGGCCGTAAGCGGTCATTCTGAGTTATAAAACATAGCTTAATTTAATTTAATTTAATCTAATTAACGAGGTAACTATGGCGAAAGATTCTTTAATGTGGGCTAATCTATTTCATAACAACATTCTTAATCATGATAAATCATTAAAATAGAACTTACTCTAAGTTGTTCAGTCCATTTTATGAAGTTCCAAAGCTGAAAAGACTCTATGTGTTGTTTCTTATTTGTTTTACAATCGGTTTTATCAGCGGTACCGTCAGACGTTAGCCGCACAAGTCAGACTGAGGAGGTCTCGAGAATAAAAAAAAGAAGCGCTCCTGAGGAGTTGTCAAAGGGTGGGGCTACGAGCACTCTGGGGGCGAAGGTATACAACAGGACTGGTGCCTCTTTTCACAACCCTCGTTTTCCTTGGTGTAACTGCGGGAACTCCTAGAATCATAAAAAAAACATGCCTCGCAAACAGTAATGCTCATAACAGTATCTGATTTTTTGGCGTCCAACAGCCCATTAAAGCAAATGCCCTGTCGATGTTAAACTGTATGCTCATAGGTTGCCTGCGATACCTACAAGATGAGAGCGTGGTATTTTAAGTAAAGTTTAAGTAAGGAGTCCCAGTTGAGAGTTAGAGCTGTCATTGCATGGTTGATGTTAGAAATTCGATGACTGCAAAAGAGAAAATAAACGAAGGAGGAACTCTGTTATTTGGCTACATTTAAGTGTCCCGTAAGAACGAACATAGACAAGGGCAGTGACTGAATTCATCCCTACGAGCAGTAAGATTTTCCATCCGTGTGAACTGTACTGTAAAACGGACAGTTGTTTAGAGAACGCTGCCAAAACATTGTTTGTATTTGTGAGCTCTTCTATTCATTCCTAGCGTCAGATTGAGCCACTTTCTGCTGGTTTAAACTTGTCCCAGGATGCCTTTGCTCAGTGCTCATGCAAGCGACAACCACACCCTGATCTGAATAACAACTTTTGTCAAGTCAGTCTGTTAACCTGCTTGGTATGTATGCTGCTTGACTTGAAACCTGTTCTTGTTCTATCCGGAAGCAGGACAAGGAAGAATGAGTTTGAAGTAAAAAGTTCTATACTGGCATAATGAGAGTAAATTTGTACCAAGTAGACTAGTGCCAAGCATGAAGCTGATAGGGTGGCAAGTCGTCACAGTACAGACTGCAGGGGGGGGGTTCTCTGTGATGAGTAGGAAATTCTGGCTGCCCTTAGGTCAGTTATAAAACCAGGCACTTTTCCCCAAGCAATGTCTCAGGTACCCCCTTGATTTTATAATTGTTCAGTTCAAGCTCTGTGACACCATTATTACATTCATATACTAAATCTAGCGTCTCAGTAATAGAATACAGGTTCAGTTTTAATGGTGAAACAAACATGTGAAACAGCTGGGGGTACTCAAAGGGTGGGGGGACCTTTCACCGAGGCGTTGTCGTAAAAGTCAAAGTCAAAAAAAGTCGAAATTTATAAGTCTAAGGACAACTTTACTTTTGATCATATCAGCATCTCCTGATATATCAAAATAAGTTACAACTGAGTGTAAATAATACTGTACAAGTTTTGCTCAACTGTCATTCGACATCTTATTTCATCTCCATGGAGACAACTGCTGTTCAGTCATGGTGACGCACAAGGGTGTACACCTCTATTACTCATCCTTCAGATCCAGGCTCATGTGAAACTTTAACATAACTGATTAACCTTACTGAGACTGAAAATGGATGCACTGCACTCTTCAGTATATGAGAGAAAACCCATCAGTATGTAGAAATGATTTTCACAAAATCCTGGAAAAACTCATTATATTGGAGGGCTTCTCAAACATCTGCTTTCGAGTTATTCTGCACATAATCAGCTCTGTTTGAACATGTCAGTTAAACTCAGGAAAAAAAACCCCACAAAAGCCTTTTGGCTAACAAAACATATCAGAGCATAAATCTTTGTTTCCCCATTCGTTGTTCTAAAGGATTGAGCAAGATAAGTTTTTTTTATTTGTTTGTTTGTTTGTTTTTTTAATTAAGGTGCAGCTTACCAGGCCTCCTGTGTCAGGGTACTCAAAAGGCCAAAATATTTTGTCTAGTACCTGTACTACACCATTGACTGTATCACAAAAGGCTTTAATGCTACATTTAGTATAGCCAAGTTTTCGCAAGGGGAAGAAAACAAAGAGGCATGGAAAGTTCCATTTTGCTTTACTGGTTTAACAGCTGAACATGCTACAGAGAAAGAATGCGGTGCTTGTTGCAACACGCCACCCCAGGTGTGATGTTTAGCCTTCATTCGTTTGTCAAGAAATGAGAAGGGGCGGGGTTTGGGGGGTGGGGCGTGCAGAGGTCTTTTCAATTCATTGTGGGCAATTCTGTCTGTAGAGGTGGGGTGTTTGGGGTATAAGGGATTTGTATTTACCTGGTAGACTATGTGGGAGGAGGGACAGCCTTTGTCAAAAGTTTGTTGGCAATGGTCTTTATCTTTTAAAAGTTGCATAACAGGTCAGAAGAGTAGAGTGACACTCGGTATGGAGTTCATACTCTATTAAGGAGTTGTGTTGGAAATGATCTGTGTCTTTAAATCGGAAAATTAGCTCTCACTTCTCAATCTGTGCAATGTGAATTCAAAGAGATAAACCATTTTACCCTATGCTCCCTACTTTTATAACAGTGAGGGTGCAAACAGGCCTTTCACCCTCTTAAACGTTTTTTTTTCCAAGTAGAGTGACAACTGGGATTCTTTTGCAGGGCAGGTCTGTAATGTTAAAGTGGAGACTGAACACCACTCCTTCTCATACCTTAAGAATATGCCAGAGAACATGTATCACCGTACTGTTGTCACAGTGAATGTGCAATTTCATCACAATGAATTCATCTCATCTCAAAAATGCTATGACAGTATGATAAAATGTAACATTTTTATTTTTGCATACAAAACCATATCTTCATGAAACCACAAAAAAAAAAATTAAAAAAAAAAAAAAAAAAAAAAAATATATATATATATATATATATATATATATATATATATATATATATATATATATAAATACACATATATATATAAGATTTGAATAAAAACTTTGTCTAGGCCCATCACAGCAGGATCACAGCATGACTGAGACTGTAGTGGTGTGCTGCAAACATTCTAAGTCCAAAGTGAGCAAAAACTACATACAGAGGATGCATGTTAACAAGTAAAAGGTCAGACTCAGTCCTCTTAAGACAGAACCATAGACTGCATCATATTTGATCTTAAGCCATGTCCTGCAGTTATTATTGCTCATTAAGATTCTGTCAAAAATTGGAAAGTTTACATTCCTTTCCACAGGCGCACAAATGTTTCTGGATTGGAGTACACAAAGATCAGTGGTGGTTTTAAACCGCAGACGACATGAACTGAGTAACAAGGTTGCAGAAAGGTCTCTTTCTGCACAAAGTGCACATTTCACATGATAAAGTAATACTTAAACAAATAAAGAAACACATAAGTTTGTCATACAACTAAACATATTACAACAAATGAACCCACATATAAAAAATAAGCATAAATTATAATGTTTAATGTGAATGTATGGGTGATCAAACAGCTGTCCACAGAAACACATCAGATTTGGCTTTACATAAACTAGTACATGATCAAGTACTTAATCCACCCTATCCTTCCATAAAATGAACCACCACAAAAAGACTGTAACTACTATCAGTACACTGAGATGTCAAAGCTCTGAAAGATAAACCATTCAAGATAAACCAAACATATACAGCTGATCACTAATTGTTCTCTTGGGACCATTCTCTATGTGTATATCCATAGCAATGAATTCACTGTAGCTTTCACCTAAGGTGTGTCTCAAGAAATTATGTGTACCAAAATACTCAGTCATTTGCAGAATTTACTCAGGTGAACGTGATGGATTCTTTATTTAAAAGGTAAAGACCTCCTTTATTTGCTATGTGAATGAAGGCCAAACAGCAAAGCAGGTATGGGCCAGATTAAAGTGCTGCAACCTCATGTCTACAATGATATTTAAGTGGATTAGGAACATATTGTTCTTAAAGAGATAATCAAAATGAAGTCCACTGAATGAGGAAAGAGAGTAACCACAAGCCTTGTCCAACCCAACAGCTATCACCATTATTATGCCCGCAGTGAGTGAGGAAGTTAAAAACCTCAGAACACTCCTTTACATTCTTTTGATGAGTAGTTGGGCCCGTGGAGACTTGGAATTACTTCCTTCAACTGAGTTTGCCCCCCCCCCCCCCAAAGGAGTCCAGAGTTTTAACAGTTTAGCATCAGGAGATGGCTACACTGTATGATGGTGCAGGCTGGTCCTTATTGACCAGCTTCATGGTGTTGGATTCCAGCAGTGCATTTGGGTTTTTCACACTGACTAGTGAAGCTGCCTTGACCATCTGTCGTGAATGATGTATCTTGGTGATGCACTCACGGCAACGCTTGCCCACCAGATAGACAATCTCACAGAAGGAGAGGAGGATGCAGGCCAGGCTGGTCACCACCATGAAGATGGTGAAAATGCGTTTTTCAGTAGGCCGTGAGATGAAGCAGTCCACCACATTGGGACATGGAGCCTGACTGCACTTTACCAGTGAGGGGAAGTGGTAGCCCTCATAGATGTGGTAAAGCAAGTAGACAAAAGTGCCATCCACCCCCATCTTAAAGACAAGCGTGAGGACATAGGTCCACCAAAGCCCTCCACGCTTTTTGCCCGTGTTCTGATAGAGACGCTTGCATCCTTCGCCATATTTGAGCCTGTGCTTTCTCTCCCTCTCCTCTCGGTAAGCCACATGCATGACCACCAGCAGTGATGGGCAGGTGACAAAGATGAGCTGGAGGGCCCATAGGCGCACATGGGACACAGGGAAGAAGTGGTCATAGCAGACGTTGTGGCAGCCTGGCTGGGCTGTGTTACACTTGAAGTCCTTCTGTTCATCTCCCCACACTTTCTCAGCTGCCACCACAAACACCATCACTCGGAAGAGGAAAACAACGGATAGCCAGATGCGGCCAAAGGCAGTGGAGTACCTGTTCACCCCACTTAGGAGGCTCTGAAGAAATGCCCAATTCATGACAGAGTGGACCACGAAAACCTGAGATGGATATCAAGATAGAAAGACACGATGATGAGTGATTGAAACTTGAACATCTCCATGTAAAAAGACTAGCCTAAAAACAATAAAGAAAGGGAGGGGAGAAAAAGAGTGAGATAAGAGATACAGCCAGGCATGTTACACGGTTATTATACGAAAACAAAGAGAGTACTCCCTCGCCTCTCCCTACACTCTACCTGTTCCACTCGTTTTTCAAGCACTGAATAGCCTACTATTAAAGGCAATTCACAACAAGAATAGGTGCGCAAATTAAACTAAAAATATGTATTTTTAAAATTTTCCCGCAACCTAAACAAGTTGTGACGTTCTAAGTCGTAAGAGGCCTCCTCAAAATAGTGCTGAATTTGAATAGGTAAACCAACAATCTAAGCACAATCTGTGTACCGAAATTTTCAAAACAAATCATACTGACAAAATTGCTGATGGAGCAGAATAGCTTAAATGGAAAAAAAAAAACCTTACACTGATTTCCCCGTAAAATACACTGACATTGCTAACAAAATACAACAGGGAAAAAAAACTTTTGTTACCAAACGGAGCTGAACTGTCCGCCTGACTCCGCTCTTCAATATAAATTGGAAGCTGAGAATTAAATAGAAGTGGAAAAGGGGGGAAAAACTAACGATCAACTTAAGTAAACGTATGGTGTACTTACAAACACAGATGACCGAGAAGAAAATGTTCGCTGTGGCTTGTTACTAAGACCCTAAAATCTTACGAGAACTGTTCGGAAGAGAGGAAATGTCTACACTCTCCTTTTTTGAAGATTCCCTTAGATTTCTCAATGCCTGTGCTCAAGCGGTGGAGGTGGAGTCACATCAATGAGGTTTTTACAGATGGACTTGACTGACAAAAGGTGCGACAGTTATATTTTCAGACAGCTCAAAACATCTGGATGCCACCTAGTGGAGAATGCAGCCTCTCTTAGTAGTAACCATTGTACTACTTACCGTTCAGAGTATGAAACCAAAGCAAATCAATCTGTAATGATCGGTAGCTTACTTGCCTTACTTGTAGTATGCAGAAATAACAGCTGCGCTGCAGGCCATGTCGTCAATAATGCTTAATTTAGTCAGGTTCAACAGATTGGTTAACCACCCAAATATTGCTGATCGGATTTAACTAATATCTAGACGGTGGTTAACCACAAACTGCTTCAGTTCGTGCTTTTTTTTCAAATCCATTAAGGCGAGTAGGCCTACACATAAAAATCTGGCGAAACCCCAAATGTAGATAGTTAGGACACCAATGCCAAGGTG
This sequence comes from Chanos chanos, assembly GCF_902362185.1. Taxonomy (NCBI): domain Eukaryota; kingdom Metazoa; phylum Chordata; class Actinopteri; order Gonorynchiformes; family Chanidae; genus Chanos; species Chanos chanos. Next base: position 20,419,108 of record NC_044504.1, read on the forward strand.
AATTATAAAGCATCACAATTTTATAAGCCTCACAAGCTAAATAATTTCTAATTATCATTGCTGTCACAATATTATTAAGTTGTCTGGGCGGCAGATAAACATAAATTCGTAAAGATGTCGTTTTATGTAGTATGTTACTTAAAAAGGTGGCTTTAGCGTTTGATTTCCTTGATATGCTACCACACCGGAAAAGCCTGAAGCAGACTTTCAGAAAATAAATCGAAGAAATGAAGGAGACAGAGCAGACCTAAGAGGAGCAGCTCCAGTGCAACAAAAGTGTCTAAAAAGGAGGTCGTGAAACAACTCCTCTGACTGCGGCGGCTTGCATGTACCTTCTTGTGAGCCTCAGAATATTCGATCAAGCATTGGTCTTCCGCCCCTAAGGATGTATTGACCTCAAAGTTGAAGGACAAATCAATAAAGATATATTTATATATATAACCTATGTTTACTATTGTGGGTTATATATGTGTACAAATATACGACTTTTTTCTGATTTATTGCAATACATACGCATGAATACGTTTCATTTTCATTTTTTGCTTTACGCTTTTATAGGCTACGAGTGGGCATTCATTCTTGCATTTGTTGAGTGATAGCTACAACTGTCTATTATCTATCATTTAATTAAATTACTTCTTTTCTCCATATGAATGGACACACTTCCACAATACAGTAGCTGTTAAAGATAGGGTCAGTTATGGAAGATCTTTTCATACTACTTAACATCTTGCAATTGGTGTATAGTCAAAATTGTACTTTCAGTGGTGTGACCTAATGTTTCAGAAATAAGATTCATTGTGTCACCCTTAGCATTTAGTACGATTCATGTTTTGATTCGTGAACTAAAAATACGCTAAAAAGTCAGCATGTGCTACATTTATAAAGAGGTCTAAGGTTGCAGGATCGCTCGCTAGATGGCACTACTTTTTTGTGAATTATTATGTGCCGTCATAGCAACCACGGCACCTACATACAAAACACTTCAAACATTGACTGTAAAAATGTTAGCACAGCAGTGTTTGTCTGCAGAGCGTTGAAACCGAGTCAAATTCCATAACTGACTTGATGCAACGTCATATAATTGATTCATTAATTTTGTACTTAATTGTACTAGTTGTGGTGCGCGTTACGCTGTGTGCTGATAGAAAAGCGGTAAGAGCTTTTCTTACCCCTGCACAAATGGAAGATTTCACTTGCACTAAACCACGAGCAATTTCCTGTGTAAGATAATTTTTAAGAATTCAACACACAACCCACCTTCAAAACTGAGGCTTGGGAAATACTTGGTTTTTAAAAAGGGAAGGGTACTCCGATAATAATTGCATGAACAAAACAAGAACTGAGATTCGTTTCTGACAGACATTTTAACGTTAGCCCCTTTTTAGGTACCTTCGTTCAATCAATAGCCCCTAGGATTCTCTAGCAAATAAATCAAATATTATATATATATATATATATATATATATATATATATATATATATATAGCAGTATCTATCAGATAAAACATACGCATTGAGTCAGTCTGGGAAGGAGACGGACACATACCCACAAAATCCATATTAAAACTCAACATTTCAGACACACACTTGTGACACAAGAAATCAGTGAGGAACTGATTTTGACTTAGCAAATTCACAGGCTCAGTGGAGTAGATTTTCTTATACAGATCAACTCACCTTGGACACAATAAATTTTGTGGATTGGTTTGTAAGAAAGACTAGTCTTGAACCAAATCATATTTTAGATAGGAAATCTCTGTAAAGAACACAGTTTAATTAAAGACCTGTCTTAACCTTTATCTGAGAAATATGCTTGTTGCATCACAGAAAACTATCTGTTACAGAGAGAACAAAAAATGGGTATTTATTTCATTGAAACTGTACAACAGTTGCTGATACATCGTTTGCATGAAAAGGTATTGTTGACAAATTCATTTTTCTGCAACCACTTTTAATAAAGCATTATTAACAAATATATAAGCCTCATTCTGTAGATGATACTTTAAATCACTTTAGACTGCTTGGTAACCTAATTCAGAACTCACTTTTTGTTTTCTCAAACAGCCCTTTCAGCTGTTATTAAACAGACTGGACATAATTCCTTGCCCAACATTGCACAAAGGACAGAGAAAAAGAAAGAGAAACACAAAGGGGAGGGTTGTGTGTGCATGTGAAAAACATAAGCAAGATGACATAACAAAGAATAGATGAAAATATTCAACAAAGTTGTTCAATTAAAAAAAAAAAAAAAAAAATCGGATGTGGTTGCAGGACTACATACACTGTACTTGCAGAATACAGATGCATGTAGACCAAAACTTAGTCAGATCCCACAACACGTGCCTTTCACGTGACTGTACTGCGCTACGCAGTATACCATGACTCAAGCATCACTATTCAGTAGAGGCAGTCAGAGGGGTATGCAGTCTATAGAGTGGAGTTAAGAGATCGGTTTCCTACAGATTATTCTAAGACACGGTTCCCATTCGTAGTGCATTCTGTTATGCACTGGACAATGGTACCTCAGGCTCTGATGCTCAGGTCACTGTGGTCAATGAAGCCCCAGAAACCTTTACCTTTTTTCCTGTTTTTGTTCAAATAAAATCAAAACATGAAAAATAATAATAAAAAAAGCATATAAATCTTTCAGGGTTCATTTTATTTCTGTTGTTCAATACCCCACCCCCACCCCGACTCATTCCTCCTCGCTCTCATTTTCTGGATCCAAGTCCGAATCACCATTTGCTTTGGACTCTTTCATATCCTCTTCATCTTCCTCATCTGCGTGGTTTTCTTTTTCCTCCGTCACATCCATTCCCTCTTCCTCCTCCTCCTCTTCTTCCCAGTTCTGTGAGAAGTTCAGTGATTTGACTTAAAAGGTATCCACTGACAGATTTAAAGTAAATGTGTTGTGGCTTCTCTGACATTTCCATTTCTTACTGATGTGACTGTTTGAGATACCATACATCATGTCAGAATAAAACTACATGCATGAGACAAGTGTGACCAAGCTTACAGAATTATACTCGATGTTTAAGTGTGTTTGTAAGCAACTGTGTTATTCCTATTGTATGCTACTTACATCAGAATCATCCGCTGGTCGACCTTCATCATCTGAACCTTCGTCTTCATCAGAGGAGTCTGCAATAAAAAAAAGTAAGGTCATTCAAAAGATACAGTACACCATATGGTCATATTATTTCATAGTCTTAATGTTACAAACAAAACAAGAAAATGAAAAAAACAAAGGACAAAAAAAAGAAACGGGACATTTTGCTCATGGTAGCCCATCAAACAAGTACAAGCACTGAAACTATTTCTCTGAGAGATCCTTTTCTGTCTCAATTGCAAACACCCGGCAGGCGACTTGTATTTGAGATTGCTTGTGTATAGCTGAAAAGAAGCATACCCCAACTGGCTCTCTACAATATCAGTAACCCCCACTGCGCTATCAGAGATAGAAGGGAGGGTACCTTTCTCTGAATTACATATACATAGCAGGATCATTTGTCTCTACAGGGAGAGAAACCATGTCAAAATGCAAGTTGGCTACGGTCTTTTGCAACTTCTACATTCAACAACGAGGGGTGGGTGTGCAAAGCTCACTGTGAGCATTGCTCCCTGGAAATGAGTTTCAACAGGAAGGCTACAAGCAATCCCCTCAGTCATGTAGAGCTAAAGGCTTTAATGTCCCACTTTTATACCAACTTCATAGCACAGGATATAAAACAAACAAACAAACAAAAAACAGTGAGTCCAACACAATCAGGAATTTCAGAATCATTTTGTGCTCTTGTTTTGTACATAAATGGACAAATATGGGCTAAAACAGTGACTTTCCTCAGGGGATGCATTCTTCCCTATCTTTGGATCAAATCTCAAACGTTCCTAACTAGTGGTCGACCGATATGCATTTTTTAGGGCCGATATTCATCGCATTTGACTGTTACAATAACAAAACTACATAAAGGAAATAATAATGAATTTGTTTGCAGAGACCTTCAATATGATCAATCTGCCATAACCTTAACATGTTCATTCACTGCCCAACAACATACTAACGAAGGTTCCCTTAAAGTTGCTTTATATTTCGTGTAAACATAAACAATTTACTGACGGGTGGGTTGTCAGGGCGTGAGTGTGGTAGCTGAAACCTCACTTGAGGGAAAACAAAAAGAACACAGTTAAGAGTACAGTAATAGCTCCCACGCAGTTGCCATACGAGTGCTTTACCCCTTCAGAAGCATTTGTTTTGAAATTTTGAGAAAAACGAATATACCGTGATATATACCGTTACAGTCTATGCTTCAAATTACACCATGATATAAATTGGTAAATTTTAGGCCACACTACCCAACCCTAGTTCAGATATCACATAACACTTCAGTAATCCCAGATCAGAAGGATAAAGCTGTAATATCAGCAAAACCGATATGAGGAGGCCGATACCGATACAGACCGATAAGTGTCAAAAGGGGCCGATATATCGGCAAAACCGATATATCTGTCGACCTCTAGTGGTCACCAATATCAACCACTCACAACCCACTTCATGGTTTTATTGCAGACATGGTTCAGCCCAGTATAGGAAGGACTTGAGGGCTACGCTCAGATCAACAGTATAGTTTTACGTGAAGAGACACCCATTAATAAACCTCATTCCCTAGCAGGACAAAGAGGCTTTCTTTTCTTTGTGGTTGAGCAGCAGAACACACAACAAGTTCTCCAGAGGAGTTGGAAACACATCTGAAGGAGCCATGCCTCTCCCGCACCAGCCTCCCAGACAACAAGTTTGAGAACCTCAGGTTCATACAGTTCAACCACTTTCTTACGAGAAGAAACACTGGGAATTGACAAATTACTGTAGGCCTAGGGGTTCTCAGCAGATAATGAGCATTATGGAAGCGGAATTCTTTCAACAACTGAATTCATTTTAAAATACTTTACATTGATTCATTTGGCAGAAGCTTTATGCACAAGTGCAACAGCATAGTAAACAGAAAATAATTTAGCTGTGCTCTTCATAGTAAAGGTCACCACAGTACACTATTTAACAGAGATGGCTTGATTTATGTTCCACTGTACTCTTGGCTGTAGTGGTGGAAGCTTATAATACCCCAGTCATATTCTAATTCTTATCACCTCTACAATTCTAATGTCAACTCCAGTCCTGAGGGCCCCTTGCCCTGCGCATCTTTGTTTTAACTCTTCATTATCACAGGTAATTGAGCTAATCAAGGGCTTGATGACTAATTGATCAGTGGAATCACACATGTCAGTCCTGAGTTAAAACAAAGGCATGCAGGACAGGTGCCCTCAGGGCTGGAGTTGAGAATCACCGGCTTACAAGATGCACATCTTCCTTTAAATAAAAATTAAACATGAAATGTGAGACAGAAAGACTGATGATAAATTGTGTGATTTCTGCTCTTACCCTCTTCATAGACTAGTTTGGCGGTGTGATCCAGGTCACCGATTTTCTGGGCACTGTTTGTTGTCGCCACCTGGTGGTGAGATAATAATATTGGTAAGGATCCCTAAACTCTAAATGTGACGTGAACTTGTTCGCATACAGACTATTGTGTTCGAAAATTTAAAAACTGATGTAACAGTAATAGAGCACAATGTCAAACGAATGGATGAAACACCTGTTTTGTTTAAAACACTGCAGATTTCTGCACGAGCATTAAAACATAAGTGAAAATTTAGCTTGTTGATGTGTAGTGCAGTGATGCTGCTTTAGAAAAACAACAACGTACCTGTGTTATTAGCAGGTATAGCTTGCCATGCAGCCTGGTTACTTGGTGGTACACTTTCACTCTACTCTCAATCATGTGATAGAGCTTTCCAAGCTGGGATACCAAATCAGGAAGCTGTCACAAATAGCCAAAAAGAAAAGTATGTCAAAACAACAAATATTAAACGCATACACAACAAATAATTGAAAATGATTTCCATTGGCAAAATTCTTTACAAAAGTGGCCAACAACAAGGGGACAGACACAGTGGCATACCGTGGATAAGTATGAGGTGTGTTGTGTTAACACAGCCTTCAGCCACTGGACGCTGTATATTGCACTGCAGAGAAAAAGAAGAGAAACAGAGTTAAGAAATTCTGTTTCTTAATCATATATTCTTTTTGGGAAAATGATTAACAAGAGAGCTTCACTTACGAATATGGATGCCCCTGCAACCTTCTTGAAAGCTAGTGAATAAAAGAAAAGATAAAGAAACCTCAGTCCCACAAAAGAACAAATTAGAGGCTAATTTGTCAAGTACAGAAATGGCTTTAAAAGAGATTGCATAATTTAACAGTGTCATTTTACTGGAGGAATTGCAAGGAATTGCACTAACCCAGAAACAGATGTATGTAACGCTTTCATCTGTGGACAATTTCCGCTATTAGCATATAGCATTTTAGAATCTGACTCTCGCTCTCTACTAGACACTACACACAAGCTCTTACCTCCTCAACCAATGGCAAGATAGCTGGAAGTGGTAACTGTGAAACTGTTTTCTTTATCAACACCTCTTTGTGTATTTGAAGTATTTTCTGTAAATGGCAGAGAGACATGAAGTTGACAGAGATGGAGAGGTTAACATGCCAATGCAAATTTGACCCTGTTAGTAAAACAGTAAATTTATTATTAAATTTAATGTCACTGCATGTATGAACATAAGCTCTACGAAACACTCCACTTAATCAGATCAACAATCAGTCAAATTAAGAACAAAAATCTGAATCCAAACCGTACAAGGATGGCAAAAGTGTCCAAGTGTCATATCACGTGAGGTCTACTGAGTGTGAAGTGTGTGTGGACTCACATTTAGGATCTTTTGGTCTCTGCTCTCCAGGCCTTGCACCAGGAGCACAGCATAGCTGTCTGTCTGCAGTGAGATGGCCCCTTTAGCACTCCCCTTTCCACGAGCAGCACTCAAATCTATCTGCTCCAAACGCTCCTCTATAGACATCTACAAAGAGATGGGGAGAATGGGAGAGGATGATTGAAAGTTTACATTTTCAGTAAACATAAGGTTCATTTTCAAAATCCTTTCAAATACCCATCAAACCCCAAATGCAATATAACTCTCATCTTAGAAATGTATGAAAACATCACTTGCCTCTTGTACTTCTGTGCTGCTAGGTCCTTTCTTTCTTTTCTCTGGTTCATTACCAGAAACTTTAATTGGTGCTTGGTGACCGGGAAGCCCAGGAATCAGAACTTTACTCTGTCTCTCATTGACAATGGGCGTCTTCACCTGAAACATCCATTTTCAGTCTGTTCAGCCAACATACAGTCTAAATCTTATACTACATACAATTTGACAGTAACCATATGAAGGAGGTTGGATTAAGTGCAGCAAGGTTATGGATAAGAGTTATAAGATGCTGACACAGGCTCTGTAACAAAAACTTTTTTTGCAGAGTGTATATTGTACAGTACCACAGAACACATTACCTTGGACACCTCTGTGTCTACAGAGAGAGACAGGGTAGTGTGCAGATCCCGGACTAAGCAGACATGTCTCTCTGATGTATTCGCTGCCTGCAAGCAAATTAAGACATTCAACTGAGTCAAACACTGGCCTGCTCACCTTTTGGATCAGAGGGTACAGTCATGACTATCTGCAGTCATCAAGTGGTCCTTTACATGTCAGCTTCATGAACCATACAGTATTGATCACAGTGAACAACTCAGCTCGCTTGCTCCAAATCTGTGCTTCTCAAACTAAAGTGCGAAGCTCTGCTTGTTAAAATGATGCTGTTTAAGGAACATGAGGAGTTATCACCACTAACAGCAGTGTCTCACTGTTACTCACCGTTCGCTCTATGACGGGCTGCAAGTGGTTGCCATATGCCAACAGCAGGTTCTGTTTGTCTGAGCAAAGAGATGCTGCCAAAAGGGGAACGGGGACGGGTGTGTCCCCCTCGCCTGCCTTAGGCCCAACCCCTGACACTTGGAGAGAGCAGGAAGGGGAGAGGGGTTTCTTACATGGCCTGAGAGAAACAGAGAGAAAAGAGTGAGTAAACTCTCAGAAGCAATACATTAGCATGAGTTTAAAATGTGGGATGTGAGTGAGCACACATGGAATAAAGACAGGATTAAGCAAAGATACAAAAAGGTGGAGAGCCACTGTAACAGAATGACATTTTCAGAGCAACACTTCCAAAGAGAAAGAGAAGGTATAGAGAGGAAGACATTTCAAAAGGGACAGAAGTTTGGAATGATTGAAAAGATGACTAACCCATTGAGAAAGTGCTCAAAGAGATGTAGCTGCCCATCCTTACACACCACTGCTAACCTCACTGCCTGCAAACACACACAAAAAAATGCAAAACGCCAAAGAATCACTAAGCGTTCATTCAATTACTGTCCAGCCGGACGACATACCAGAGAAAACTAAAAAACCCCTCAACATCACCAAAAAACGTTTTTTTTTTAACCATCTCACTCGAGTATACTGTGTTTCAATGTGCTCACCTCATCTTTACTTTCAGATGTTAGGAGGTCAACATACTGGGGTTCGTCGGTCAGAGTGAAAGACACAACAGAGTTCTTATCCTTTCCGTCTGAGCGCACTTGCCTGAGAAAAAGAGGTGGCTCATTAAGCCTGGCTCATACAAACAAACAGCATCACCTACAAACACAGTACCAGTTTACATTCTGGATGGACAGGGAGAAGGACAAAGAAGATTGAGTCTGAACCCACCACACGCTCAGCAGACGGTCTTGAGCTGCTCCAGAGAGGAAGTAGAGGCCATCGCTGTCTGGAGGTCGTGTTGTGGCAAAGCACAGGGTCGTTACCATGGTTGAGTGACCTGTGAACTTCTGAAAATGGGATAGAAGCAAGGAGCTGAACATCTTCAATAGATTTAAAATCTTCCATATGTGTTAAACACAGATGAAGCATTTGGATGTAAAGAAGTTGAGAGTAAGAGCAATCTGTCCTTCGCTGGCCCGGTGGATTCTCTGAGACTTCACTCACCCTGTACACCTCTTTGGTCTCCAGGTTCCACATCTTGATGGTCATCCCAGCTGAGAGAAGCAGCTTTCCATCTGGACTTACACTCAGGCTAGTCACTGCTGCTCTGTCTGCTTTCCATTTACTGTAAAGAGACACAGATACACACACACAGAAAAATTTCTAGGTGAATATACATGTTGTGGGGGAACATACAAAATTCTGGGGGTGTGGGGATCGACCTGCATAATCTTAATGGGTCTCACTGCAAATTCTTAACATTCTTCTAGAACTTGCACACGTGACATCACTGTCTCATTAATTAGATGAATACACAGTGTAAGCCTCAATCTTCCAGGTTCCTCCCCACAGTCAATTAACCTGAAGTAATCTGCTGACAAAACACTAAGCAAACACGGTTCATGCACCAGTAGCAACTCAAACTGAAGCTCTTTTCAGTGCACTTAACTTCCGACTTAAAGCCAACTTCTAAACTCACTGCACAATGCTTTACAGTCGCCTTTGAGACATAAACACAAAAATCCTTGTACACCACATTTTAGTCTTTAGGCTAACCACATGAAAGCAAATTTTCATTCTACCCCCGCTCCAATACTCCTGCCTTTGACTAGCTGAATCAGGTGTTTCAGTATTGACTGGACCAAAGCTCTGCAATTCTGAAGGTCCCTGTAACCGGATTTGGTAGCCATCAAAAACACTGGCTTACAGAAGCAGACCCAAGTAATTAATGAATAAGGTGATAATGATTATGATGAACATGGCAGAACGCACCAGCGTGTTTTGCCTGTCTGTAAGTCCCATTCTGCTATGTGTGTGTCATCTGACCCACTGTAGAGCAAAGTGTCCTCTGGATGCCACTGCACACTGTTCACTCCTCCGTTGTGTCCTCCATCCTGAGAGAGAGAGTGAGAGAATAAACAAAAGCGTGTGTTGCGGTTACTAGCACTACACAGAAAGTTATTCACATGGCTGACATCACAGGATCCAATAACTGCAACTTTGCACTGTCCTTATAGTATTCTTGTTTTTGTAAAATTGTACAAAAATCACTTTCTTTTACAATGAAAGCTAACCTTGGGTATTCTGCTAACAAATGAAAACTCAAGTTCAAAACGAATCCATTTTCCAGCTGACTACACTTGTTGCAAAATGCTGAAAAAATATTAAAATGTGAAACCATTCAGGGGCGCTTCAGTGACTGACAGCTTGCAATTAATCACAGTTGAGAGCTTCAAGGATTCATCAAAAACACACATTTAAAATGTACACTGAGCAGCAGAATAAGTGGAGTGGAACTATACACATTTGGGTATAGAGGGAACATTGAGGTGCTTACCAGTGTACAGTGTAGTGCCCCTTTCACTGTGCTGTAGATTAGGATACTGCCTGCTGCTGTGCCTAGGGCCAACAGATCTGCCTTCTCCACCACCTGTCCTGCATCTGATTTCCTCTTCTTTCTCAGCGGCCCCTCCTGATGTTCCACGCACAAATACACCGTGAGAAACAAACTCCACTAATTAACAAGTTGGGGAAATGAGTGTAGTGTATAATGAAGGTGGATAATAATTTCAGCCTCTGCATTAAGTGTCACAGCAGGGCTCTTGATTGATTTAACAACAGTTGTGAGACGTTTTCATATCTGTAAACCATTAATTATTATTTTATAAACCCATACAGAAGCCAGGCCATTTATCATCATTTAAGGAATATTTCACAGTCTGTCACTAAACTAATGTTTCATATATCATTCCAGAAAGTAAATTCTAGAGTTGTAACCTAGAAGGGGGATCAAGATCACGTAAAGCTTTAGAGTTAGAAAGTACTCTTGTTTATCAGAACTTGCTTAGCAAGCGCTTTTCCGATTCCTTTATCCCTCTGCACCTGTTGAAGCAAAGTGGGGAAACTAACTTACATGTTCTGCTTAACAGAGAGAACTTCCCTTATAGTTAAGAGAATCTAACCTTAACTTCTTAAGACCGAATCACACACAAGTGTCTTTGTCAGCGTCACGTTGTATTTTAAGAAATGATGAGCCCAAATTGTGAGGATCTTGTTAACTTTCTTTCGGGGTAGAGTTAATGACTGCGGCAACTAAAGTAAAACAATAATAATGCAGAGAGGTCGATAATTATCCATCAAAATGGACTCAGAAACCAAGTAACAACTTAGGTTAGCAACCACAAGTCGATATACTGACCTGCGCCACATAACGGATTGTAAAGTCTTATAACGTAAAGTTAACGATGATGATTTGTGAGACATCGCTGTATTCATCTTCATGAATAGTCACATTATGATATTTAACCAAAGAAAGTATTTAGAGTGCGTTTTGTCAAGGGGAAAAAAAGAGTCACGTAGCCATCTTACGAACATGTGGGACAAACATGTGCGTGCAATTGCTGAACAGTAAGTTAGCTGGTAGCTCTGCTCGCTAATAGTCTGCCAAATTCCACTTCAGCAACGGCAGGCTTAAAATCTGTCGCACTATACGTGTACAAGAGCCTACCTGAATTCACATTCCAGTAAATCGCAAAGACAGTAAAAGCGTTTTCAGTAATTATGAAAACTTAACCGGATACGCTAGCTCTACTGACTAGGCCAATAACCCGTGCAACTCTATGGAAAACTGCCCCCCACATACCTTTGCCGTTCGGCATGGTCCCCAAGCTATGCAAGTACAGGTGGCACTCAAATGGGCAGAAGGCACATATTCCTGGTGAAGTGTTTTGCTGTCTGTGTTCCAAATACGAAGTCTACCATCCTGCGCACACAAGGCCAGATACTGTCTTGATTTAGGAGAAAAAGCGCAAGGTAGCATCAGAGAGGAGCTGCCTCCATCGGCCGCCATTATTGAAGCCCTACGTAAGTCTGCGTATTCACACACGCATGGTCCAAAAACCACGTGTTATCTCACAGGGAGCACGCGCGTTTGCTAAGAGCGCTGCCACGCTCTTGATTGGTCTTTGGCCGGTAGAATGGGATTGGCAAATGTCAGATTTGATCTGCCAAGGCGGATTTCTCTGTTAGGATGCATTAAGTGTGTTGCCGTTACAACATCAAGTGAAAGCGTACAAATAGTTTAGGCAATGTTTATTTAATCATTTTAGACAGGCAATTTGAACTTCATTTTAGTACTGCATAGCAGGAAGCGGAGAAGGAGGTGGCTAAAATAGGGGAGTTTTAGTCATATTCAGGTGTGAATTACACGACGACAGTCGGGGGTTTAACTTTGTGTGCTGTGAAAGGGGTTTGTTAGATATTAGGCTACCGCTATGACTACACTGGTGTTTTAAGGGAATAAGCAATAATTGCATTGGAGTAACTAGTCATAACATCAGATGAGGAAGTGCATGCAAAATAGGTAGCAGATGAATTTTAAGCTTTAGTTGGTTTAACTAAATGTACTGATGATATTACTCATTGCTCTGGCATAATTTTGGGCAGCTGAACAATTTGGGCATTTGGAAATGTCCTTCCAAAACTCTAACCACAGAAATCCTATTACTGGAATGAACGTCAGTAATGTGTGAATGCACCATCAGGGTTGCCACCCAATTTCGTTGTACTCTGTGCAATGTCAATAAAGGAATCTATCTATCTATCTATCTATCTATCTATCTATAGGATCTTGGAGTTTATGTTTGTTCTTTAGCTTGAAGGTTTGTGCATCCATATCCAGTTTTAAGTGGATCTCATATCTATGATCCATTGCAATACTGCCACTACTAATACTGCTACTAAGAGAAAGGGAAAAGTGAAGCGTCAGCAAAATAATAATAATAATAATAATAATAATAATAATAATAATAATAATTAAAATAAATAAACAACCAAATAAATAAATGAGGTAGCTTTCACCAACTGGTCTCACAGCCTGGAGGTATTTCGTGATTTTTTTAGCCGATGGAGATAACATAAGTCAATATATTGCCAAAAATCAGTAACTTCCAGAATATTTCTATAAACTATCAAGAACTCAATCCGTCACAACAAGCGCCCCCTAATGTTGTACAGTTATTACTACAACAAAGCTGGTGTTTGTCGTTGACAAAATCACGTGATCAACATGGCGCTGTTGTGAAAAGAGCATGCTGATGTCCATTCGTAATGTTTAGCACTGTCATTTTCTCAGTAAGGCGGTCTGACTTGATTGTGATTTTGTGAGCCGTGGTGCGGTTGGTCTTGATTGTCGTTTATAATTACTTTTGCACTAGGCAACTAATATAGCTGAACTTCAGCAGATTGTAGGCTAAATTAACGACCGGTGTCTCTGAAGGGCTAGTTGACTTATTTGACATTTATTTTGATTACACTGGCCAACAGATGCATTCTCTTGGGAGACAACTTCACGCTAGCAAGCTTATGCGACGCTTTTGAGGATAATAAGCGTTGCTGAAAAAGCACTGTAAGGTTTCAAAGGATTGAGCACCACTAGATCTAACCTGCACTGAAGTAAAAATAATCTTTCTTTGTCGTAAAATTTCTTATCCATGTCAGTAACGAGTGGCTCCCTTTTAAAAACACTTGGACTTGCAAGGTTCTGTGTAACCTGTCTTAGACAACAGAGTTACAGTGTTAAGCAATCACACATCAAAGTGTCAACTCCACAGTTGACATGGAGAGTGAGAAACTATGGGACAGGCCCCAGTGGTGTAGATGGAGAGGGGAATGATCCTGATGCAAAGGAGCCAGGCGGTCTCGTGTCTTTACAGTTTTCTAAAAGAGCAGCCCAGCTCAAAAGACGCCGACCGCTCTCACCTTTAGAGAGGGTCAGTCGACTACTGCCTGAGGAGAGCTTGAGCCAGGAAGTGTGGGAGCTCAGGGAAACAAAGCCAAAAGAAGAAGAGGAGCAAACTCAGGAGGGGCAGATAGGCCAGGAGACCCTGAGCGTCCAAACAGAGTTCACGTCAAGCCCACAGGACAAAATTCAGAGAGGTGAGGACAAAGGGAAGATGTTCAGTCATTTGCACATAGAGGTGGAGGATATGTCTGAGCAACCTCCCTACACTCTCCCTGGGGAGCGACCAATGTGCTTCGGGGAGGTCTTGTTTGCGCAGCACCGTCGCAAACGGCAGCTTCTGTTCCAGAAGATGTTCCAGTTGAAGGAAGGAGAACGGCTACAGAGTAACTGGGGAGTGATTGCTCATGAGGAAATTGCAGGGTGTCCTGCTGGTACTGTCCTGCGTACCTCTCTCGGTCTTCCCATTCTCGTGCGGAGACCCAGCCTGGAAGAGTTCACCTTATTCATGAAAAGGGGTCCTGCCATTGCTTATCCCAAGGTAAGTCCTTCTGTCCTCACATATTGATTCCCAGTCATTAAAACCAACAAAACAAAACAAACCCTGGTCATCTTTCACTGTCATATTGTCGATGTCCTCACTATCAGTGTGTTTTGCTTACAGTAACTGTATTCTTGTTGTTAATGGTTCTTCTATATTTGTGTACACCTTTTTCTTCTCCCCCTCTAGGATGCCAGTGCAATGTTAATGATGATGGATGTCAGTGAGGGAGACTATGTTTTGGAATCAGGCTCAGGATCTGGAGCCATGACCCTCTTCCTGTCAAGAGCTGGCACGTATATTACTTTTCATAAGTAATTTTAATACATTCTGTGATTATAGTGTACATGCAGATCCAGCTGTTACTATTGGTGATGTTGATGTATTTTAAGAAGCTTATGGATGTAGTTTGTATAAATTTTCTTATTGTCCTTGTCTATTAAAAGAAGTCTTGATATTAGTTTGTAACACTGGTATGTATGCGTGAGTGTGTGTCTACAAAGAGATGTCCACCAAAAAATATGTACATGTTTTATGTGTTTCTTCTGCAGTGGGTTCAAATGGCAGAGTGTTAAGTGTAGAGGTGAGGGAGGACCATCACAGACGAGCTGTGTTGAATTACCAGCGCTGGCGTTCTTCATGGAGCCTTCGCCGAGGGGGGGAGTGGCCTGACAACGTTCAGTTTCACTGTGCTGACCTGTTGTCCGCTAAACCCCTCTTGTCTGGGAAAGGTTTCAACTCTGTAAGGAGACACCATTTCTGTTTGTTTCAGTGTTTCCCAGTTCTCCTCAAAGTTACCTCCAGCCAATACACCTTTGTTCTGTTGTAGTTCTTCAACACTTGATTCATTTGTTGAATCAGAGGGGATAGTGTACAACAGAGTAAATAGGGCAAGTTCATATCATAGCTGGAGGTATTCAGTGAGATGTTTTCAAAACAGCAATCTAAAGTGTGTCTCATTCTATAACGGATTTTGTTTAGTTATTTTTATTACCAGTTAGTGGGCTGTTTGCTTTGCAGATTGCCTTGGATATGGTGAACCCCCATTTGGTTTTACCTACTGTGGTCCCACACCTTCATCCTGGAGGTGTGTGTGCTGTGTATCAAGCCAAGTGAGTAACACAATTGAATGTGTGCGCTTTAAAAACCTTAAAATCTGTTTGTCTTGAATGATTGAGTGACCTGTTCAGAAATGTGGTCAGAAGCTATTACCAGGATGGGAGGAGCCAGTGTATCTGACAAGCAACTCAATACTGCAGCCAAATACATTCACTGTGCCTCGTGAAAAAGAACCCAGATAGAGATAGGCAGCCACAAAAGGTGTTCTCTTTTTATACATTCCTGTTTTTTCCTGTTGGTGGCAGTGTTACACAGATAATTGATTTACTGGAGGGATTGCGATGCTCAACCTTGCCTCTTGCATGTGAACGCATCATTGAGGTGCAGTACAGGGACTGGCTACTTGCCCCATCACTCCAAAAAGATGGCACTTTCCACACCAGAAAAGCAATAAATAATTCAGTTGATGAGGAGGAGAAGGATGAATTAAGTGAGGATGAACAAGGTAAGCTTTGTTGTGCTTTTGTCTACATAGAAATATTGGTTTGGGAAATCGATTGGTTAAATGAAATTATTTGGAGGCATTGCAAGGATATGATGATAAGGTGCAAACTGCCTTTCAAACTTGGTTCCGACAGATAGGACTTGATTTAATTGTTTTTAGTGTCATGCAGCATTAAATATAAAATATATCGGACAAATACTTGGTCGGTTCTAATCTTGTTTTTATTTCAGAAATTTCCAGTCACAGAGCATTTGGAAGTGTTCCCTACATCGCTCGTCCTCATCCTGTACAGACCAGTCACACAGGTGAGTCCCTGTGGTGCACTGCCCTGTCACACAGACTGAGAACTGGAGTTAGGGATTATCAGGGCTACTTTCTGACTCCTATTGTCTCTTTTGATGGTTTTAATGAAATATACTGTAACACATAGTTTGCCTTTAATGCTGTGTTTCTCTTTTGTTTGTTTCAGCCTTTCTTGTGAAATTACGCAAGATTTTGAAATAGTCAATCTCCAAAACGACAAACAAGCAACAGATCATGGTACTCACACACAGTGGAATACTCGAAATGAGCACCATTCTGGTTAGAAAAGAAATTTCAATAAAACTCTATGTATTTTGGATATAATACGGAGCAAAACTCATTCACAGAACTCCAACAGCGGTGCCTTCTACACTTCAATATTGTGTTTATTTGCAGTTATGTGTAATTATAAAGAGGACCATGTTTCCAATTGCTTTAAATCAAAATAAACATGAAATGTCAACAAAAATGCCTTGAACATGTTTCTTTTGACATTTCAAGTTTTATAAATGAAGGTAAACATGGTGAAATTAGATAAATCACTCATAGATGTGAACAAATACACAGGCCTTGCTGCATTTACTAATCATTTGTAATTTTCTCTCCGATATTTATGTCCTTCACTTTATTCACAAAGCAGCACCACAATACCACACCAAAAACCAGTCGCTCATTTCTTATCACTGACTAATGCAAATGGGTCAGTCTTAAAATGCAGATGATCATGTTACATACATATCACTGACATCACTTCAACTCCAAGCATTTGGTTAACATTTCACAGTTAAGCTTTCAACACGGTCACTGTGTACTATAGTTGCTGCCAGGCACAGGAGCAGTAAAACACTGAATAAATAGTGAATAAATAGCTGGAAGAAGGGTGTGGTGACATGAATGTGTATCCAAACTGTACAAGGGTGAGAGCTGTACATGACACTCAAAAGACCATCTCTGCTCTGCAGTGAGAATTTAAACAGATGATATTGCACACATTTAAGTAAAACTGTCAGTGTTTTGAACAGGCACCCTTATATATGATACATCATGCTCAGAATGATAGGTTAAGGCACTTTACCAGTCTTGGTTTATTATCCACAAATATTTTCCATTAATAACATTGACTGTACCACACTTCTCATGTGTTCATGTGTTCTAAATTAGTTAGGGCTTTCAGGGAGTTCAAAATGTGTGCATGCAACTGTGTATTCACAAAACCCAGTCTGGGGAAGTCTGTGCCGTGTGCGGTCGAGGATCTACTCCTCACTGATCCAGTCCATAGAACGGTCATTCTCAGCTGCGCTGTCTGCATTCCTACCTAACAACATATTTGAACAGAAAAGTAATTAAAGCATTTGATATATTTACATAATTAATCTTTTCAATTAGTGCTACTTTCTGAGCTCTCACATTGTGTTTGAAGAATTCTGCTGACCTGTGGGATTCTCCATGCAGATGCAGGAACGCTGATCCCTGGCTCCCCTGGTACGCTTTAGTGGAGCAGGGGCTTTGGGTGGAGTGGTCTCCTGAAAGATAGTGAGGGGGAAGTTCAGCAGTGAGGAGGAGGGAGTGCCCATCGTGGTGTTTGTAGAGGAGAGAGATGGGGAGGAAGACAGGCTGAAGTCTAAGCCTGAGCTCCTGGCGCAGAGGGTGCAGGGTTTGGGGGAGGCTGATGGTCCGCGAGGCATGTGGACCTCCTCTCGGTCCCTATAGTGCCGCTGGGCACCGCTGTGGTGCTCTGCACGTTCCCGCTGCCAGATGAAATGAGATGGCACAATGGCCATCACCTGCACGCACACAGAAACACACAGACAATGATGTTGAGTGGGATCCTCTATGTGGTGGATGACATGTATTTTAAACAAAAAAACAAATAATAAATCAACAAATTAACCAGTCAGCCATAGAATAGAGGAGACGGTGGGGTGCTACAGATGAAACAAGCGGTAGTCGGGTGCTAGATTTGGGGAAATTACTTGGACACCGAGATGGGGTTGGTGGGCAGAGAAAGAAAGGCAGGTCTGGGGAAAAGGAAAGAGGGAGGAAGAGAAGGATGAGTGAGTGGGCAGAGGAGATTACAGTATTGTCAGATTGAATACCTCTTCACAGCAGCGGCGGCTGACAGCAGCACGGTACTCAATGCGTGCCCACAGCTTGTCCCTCTGTTTGAGGAAGCGTGGGAAAAGTTTCCTCCAGCTCTTTCCCAGGGCCCAAGGGAAAATCTCATACTTGCTTTCCTCCTCATCCTCCTCCATGGTATTTGCTAGGTAGCTAAAGTACAGAAACTGACTGTCACTGTTAGGTACAAACTCATCTTCAACTGGTGTGTGTCTTTATTTATCAGGTATTTCAACTGATTATCAGTACTGAGTGAACTAAACTGGTTCAATCCACCACTTGACTGGATGGAAAGGCTAGCTTTAGAGATGCTTGCTGTGCTTAATCTTTTAGAAGTACACTGAAACACAAGTTGATGACATACACGATCCCTGTAGTTTAATAAGTCATATTTATTGGCATGAATGGAAAAGTGGGAAGAATCTGTTCAAGGGAAGCACTTACAGAGCTATGAAAAAGTTCATTCTATTATGCTCGCTGATGCTGAAACGGGCTCTTTTGAAGTAGACAAATGTCATGGCCAGTAAATACTAAAACAAAAGGAAGAGAGGGAGATGTAAAAACCAGTGCATCTGTCCATCATAGTTCAGACAAGTGTCCTTCCTCCGCTTAATGAAAGACTGAGACTGCATTTTTCCAGGAGCTGTGGCATGGAAAACTTATGGAACAGAATAATTATCGAGAGATAAACATACCTTGTCTGTGATTTTACAACAGCAGTCCATCCACAGAAAATCCTGTATTAAGTCATCATCTGCAGATGAGGAAAACAAAAATTTAAAGAGAACACTTTAGACCTGAAACTGAGAAATTTGTGCGAATTCTAATAAATAAATGAACGTCAAAATAAATTTGACACGCTAGCAGAAACCAGCCTTTGACAAACCACTCCGCTCACCAAAGAGCCTGAAAAATGCGGCCATCTCTCGACGCTGAATAACAGGTTTCGGGCCGCATGACGGATTGCTTCGACGTGGGGCTTCACCCATGCAACGGCTGCTCATACTCTTGCCCGGTGGGCCATCGTCCATTTCGTGTTTCGGCCGCTTCATCCCAAGGCCTTTCTTCAACTTCAGATTTCGCGCCGTGGTTGGATTGACTCTCACGGTAACAGAGGGTGGTGTCGGGCTCCAGTTAGAGATGTGTTTCAACATACCTGATGAACTGACTGGGTTGGTCATGGGAGGAAACGCCTGACATTAACAGATGCCAAAGAACCATTTTGAACTAGCTAATTACCTCACTCGAAAACCACCTCTGGATAGCAAAAACCGTTTCATTTGTCGATTCAAGAATATTTCATGTGTCACTTGAGATAATTACTTTAATGTCTATGGCTACTTCCTCTAGAGCCATGTTTGTCGAAAATATTTTACACGACTCGTTAGCCATCAGTTACCATCTGGCCAATAACTTTGGTCAGTCCAGTTTGAACGGAAACTCAGTAGTGTCAAACTGATTTTAGAGAATTACCAACGTCTTATCTACATTTTATACAAATTAGATTACCTTATTATTGTCAGCTTCTTTCCGTCTTGGCCAAATTGTGGACAGTTCACCAATTTCTCGCCAGCAGAATTTTATTGGAACAAAATCAAGCTTGTGTCGTTGGCTAACACTTGACAAATGAGGGTGGGTACTTGGGGAAAAGAGAATGATTATGACCATTAATTCAGGCGGCAGACATATTGGTTGGTTCGACTACTTTATGAGATTACACAAAATGGGAATAATGAGTATGAACTCAGTAGGATTACCGCGCTATTCCCCTGGAAACAGTTCTATTCACCAGAGCGCGCCTTAAGAGGACGCGCGCCACACAAGAACTGAACCCCTTGCTATTGAAGACTTGTGTCACAGATGGGAAGAAAATATTTGATGCCGGTAGATAGCCACATAACCTGCGTTACGCTGTAATCGGGATAACTGAATACAGCTAGGGGTATTCCAGAAAGCGGGTTAAATCAACAGAAACTCAGAGTAAACAGTAAACCTCCTAATGGCTTCATTCTCCTAGCAAAACAAACAAAAACAAAACCAAAAAAAACCCATCTAGGTCATTCATCTATTTCTGAAATATGGTTTACGCTGTCTTATCAGACGCTGCCATTGCGTTATCAATGGTCAATTATCCTAAAAAGCCGAATGAGGAACTCGTCTGGTAGTGGGCAGAAACCAATTAGCATGTTGATAGAAGCTGGCAGAAAAGATTTCCTGCCTTAGAGATGGAATTGTCTGTGTGTTCCAAAGCGACTGTACAACGCAGCTAGTATAGGCCATACAATTCTTACTTCTTCGCATGGTCATACTTGCTCTATTCAGTTTTTTGTCGATCTTAATTTCATTTGCCACAGTTCATTCGCCTAATGATATATGTATATTTTAAAGGTATATCAACTCAGTGATTTAATTATCTTTTGAATTCAGTTTTGATGTCTCAGAAATATAATAAAACTGTCCTGCCTGGTGATAACAAATATCACTGCTGAAAATTAGGATGCCACATTAGGATGCCAATCGATCTATTTTGAAACTGTTTAGTTGATAGGCTGTGTGTACTAAAAGTCTGTAGCCCACCAAAGTGAAAGACGTCATGCTTTATTGACTGGGAACAAAACCATGATATTTGGATAATTTAAATTCAGCAATATAGCAATGTTCTCTGTGTGTATGAATAATTTATTTTGCATTAAGACACAGGTAACAGAGTTAATTAAGTGCATGTCATCACGTTAAGTTTAAATAGCTTAGGCAGCAGTACTCTTGTAAAAGCAGATTTCTTTTACTGTTTTCTTTTCATATTTACATTTAATTGTAGATTTTGCATATTTTGCCATAACTGACAATAATCAGCCATGGCACTCAGAAACAAGAACAAACATGACTGCAGTGTGCAGAATGAAGTTTAAGTGACCTTTGCCTTTAGAAGAAGGCTATCACACAAATGATAACTGACAAAATTGACATAACTGACAAAAACTGATGAAGAAACATTTTAAACTGCTTTTATTAGTGCAGTGAATTTCTTGCAAAATTTACATTACTTTTTGCACATTTTAACTCAAGGAGTAAATGAAACTCATCAAAAAAATATTTTGACAAGTAAAAACGTTGACTAAATCAAAATCTTATTTCATCTCAATTTTAGTGGTGATTAAATTAATGGAAGATTATTAAACACAATAAAACTCATCTCAAGCAAAGTAAAGCAGACCAAAACGTTAAAAAATTACACAGTTGCAAATCACTTGCACATCTTCAACCCCACACAGAAATCCTTTGGTTTATGACCATGGAGAAGCAGATAGATCAGCATGGCTTTGTATTTGTTAGCCTGCTTCCTACAGAGATATTTGAAGAATTTCATCCGGCCACACACTGCATTGATCTCCTGAAAAAGAGAACAGAAAAAGAAAATCCTGAGAAGTAGAAGACATACTCATTGCACCATTGTGATTATAAAAGAAACATTAGTATTGTTAAGACAGACCAAAATTGGTTGAGAAATGTGAATTCATCTACAAATGTGTCTTGATACTATGTGAGAGGCCAGTTTGGTTCAAAAAGCCTTTTACATGATACCTTTTCGATGGTGTGCTCAACCGCTTTCTTAACTTCTTTTACAATGTCTGTGCAGATCCAACAGGTGATTCCATTCATGCCAAGACTCTGAGAGGAGAAACAAGAGAGGTAACTGATATTGTAGTGGAGCTACTGTGGTCACTAGTAAATATCACGCAGTTCGCAAAAACAGTGATTTTATTGGCTATCGCCTTCACTCCCCTCAGTAATATTTTCTCATAACTACCTGTACTTTCTCTTCGTATTGACCCATCATGTTGTCAGGGCCGCTGAGTGTTAACTTTGACATCCCATGTTTTAGACCAGCCTCAGGTTGAAAGTCAATACACTGACCAGTAACTGTGTGGAAAAAAAAATATGTTCACTCACCAACCAGTGCAAAATTTTAGTACATTTTCTACATTTTAAAGAAAATCAAAGTGATTCTTCTCAGTTCTTCCAAATGAACTTGAATATTTGCAATTCAGGTCAAATTGTGCAATCATATTATGTCTATCAGTCATTTTTTAAACACATCTTTTTTTTAGTTGCTGAAACCCAAGTGACTCTGAATGTTACTTTGCCAATTTTAACATGAGAGAAATCCAATATGAGAAGAATGTGAAACTCCAGTGATACTATGTCTCACCTGTGAGTGCCAGAAGAAACCCAAAATAAACAAGTGCTGCCATGCTTCCCATCACCTGGCAACAAAAGTGTTTTTCTAATATCTTCTACAGTTTTATGGTCTTTTCATATGTAAGAAAAGTTGCAAA
This sequence comes from Chanos chanos, assembly GCF_902362185.1. NCBI lineage: Eukaryota > Metazoa > Chordata > Actinopteri > Gonorynchiformes > Chanidae > Chanos > Chanos chanos. The sequence continues at coordinate 20,441,694 of NC_044504.1, forward strand.
TTGTCACTTTAGCAAGTAAAATGTCTCTCCTCCTATTTCCCCTTTCTCTCTCTCTCTCTCTCTCTCTCTCACACGCACACACACAGACACTCACACAGTCTGTCAAGGTCTCAACTGAAACCTAGTAACTTAGTTTTTGTGCTGTTAATAGCAGTATTCCTGAAGTGCTGATCTGTAGCACCCTGAACCCTCAGTCGACCAAGGTGTTAAAAAATAAGTCACACTGAACACTGTAACCAGACACAAACTGTCAGCTCTTTGCTGACATTGAGTGTGTTCTCTGGTTCCCCCTGCACATGACAGGCTTATACAAGAGAATTCGTCATCATGGCTTTGTACACCGCAGTTATGAATTACTTTTAATAAATATCATATCAAGCATTTTTTCAGTTTCTATGCAGAAATTTTGTGTTGGACTTTTTTTGTCTCACTGTCCTTTTTCATACAAATTAAAAACACTATAGATCATGAGACAAGAAGTTATAAATCCACAAAGGAAAAGCAAAGTTATCAGATCTTACTTTCTGACGTTTCAAAATGATTTTATGGCATGATTCTTAAGACTTTGTACTGACATGTTTCTTTCATCTCACTGTGAAAAATACATTGCTCTGTCTCCAGAAAATGCAGTCTCAGATCAGAACCATGTTTATGCTGCCTGAAAGTGTGGTGTGATGAAGGTGATGTAAGAAAATCAGATGTTTTCACAGATGACCTTTATGAAAAAATAGTGCAACTTTGCAAAACTCAGTACTTTTTGAAATGTTTCTAAAAAAGTTAGGTCCCAGAGATGGAGAAACACAGCTGGTCGCAGAATTGTGTTCACTTAGTTGTAGAAAGCAAGAATAATGTTTAAAAAAAACACCAACATGAGCATTTAACACTGCTTGTATAACTTTTGCTTTACACAAATGCTTTTTGAGGCAGGGAAACACCCTGGACAGGTCACCAGTCCATCACAGGGCAGACACACAGCCAAACACATTCACACACAGGGGCAATTCAGTATCTCCAATTCGACTGACTTACATGTCTTTGGGCTGTGGGAGGAAACTCATGCAGACATGGGGAGAACATGTAAACTCCACACAGAAAGGGCCCTGGCCACCCAGCCGGGAATCGAACCCAGGATCTTCTTGCTGTTAGACGACAGCTACCCACTATGCCACTGTGCCACCTCTAAAAATGTATTACCTCGAAATTATGAGGGAGTACACAGTAACAGTAATTGTATATTATCTAATGTTCAATCACATGGGGTTGAGTAACCACCGTTGTATGATGCACTGTGAATACTGGTGTGAGCCCAAGCAACTTAATTTGCTTTAGTCTGTGATCAGCTGCCATTACCTTGTTAATTAATTTGTGAGCAAATTTAAAAACATGACCCATAATTTTCTTGAACACATGAATGATTTGGGTCACATCTAAGTCCAGTGAAAGAATGGGACTGGATATAAGAGGGGAAGAGCAAATCATAGGTAAGTTGTCATCTCTGTTTTTTTAATTATTATTATTATTATTGTTGTTGTTTTTACATATCCTTAGTGAATACTCTTTACAAAAATCTGAATGTTTGATGTCTTCTTGTTTGCTTTTTACATTAGTAGGTGGGTTCAATGTTAATTTCTTTGGCCCAAATTTCTAATCAGCCTCAAAAGTGAAACTAAACCACCAAACAGTAAGTTGTAACAAATGACAATGTGGATTATTGAACTGGTTTCTCATTTAAGTGCCATGCTTTATTTACTGATTAAGATGTAGTTTTAATAAACTCTTTCAATATGTTAAGTTATCTCTTTAGAGATTGTTGGATAAAAAAAGCTATGTAGTTTTCTGTTAGAGTTTTGGATTCCTGTGTCAAGAGATATAGGGATGGTAGTGACTTCATCATTTTAAATTGATTTTTTTTACACTCAGGTATGACGTGATGGAAGTTATTGTTTGCTACAGATATTATATTTGGGCCTACATAGATATACATCATTTTTTTACTCATGTATATATTTAAATAAGGAACCATATAACATACCATGGACAGCAAATCTGTTATGCCGAGCTGTAAAACAGTCTAACAAATAGTTCAAATAACTGATGATGTCTCACTTGAATATATAATCAGAGTTCAAAAGTGAAAGAGAAGTGATATGCTTCAATTATTAAGGAAGAATTTCAAAGCATTTGTAACTCGACTTCTCCCCACCCTCTCCTTCTCCATCTCTTTTTACACTGACGTGAGATTGCTAAAATTTGTGGTTAAGCGTATCTGGTGTGTTACCTCAGTAGTGCTGAGCAGCAGAGCAGTAACACCGCACTGCCGATGTGTTAGATTAAGGAAGTTAGACTACTCTCACAACAGAAAGGTCAGCTTATTCTGCTCCTGTATGAAGCTACGTTTATATGTGAATTCATGTGTCTTTGTATTAGCATAGTCATATTTGGCAGGTAAAAAGAGGTCTGTTGACAATGTGACAAAAGAATAATTTTGTTTATTTCAAAATATAACACATTTCTTATTTTACTTCACATTTGTGAGGGCAACACATTTTAAGACTTGGTCTTTCAAACCGAGGCCGGATTTTGACGCTGTGTTCTTCAGCTTTCAGTAGAAGTTTTTGTCTCTGCTCTCCCAGTCTGTTCCCTTTCTTTAACTGCACATCTCACAGATAGAGTATCTGTGAACCCCATTATTAATACAATAATTGTAGAAATTTGCAGAGTTATCTGGCATTTTGTTTTTCTGATGTTATTACACCAAGCAAAGCTTCAGCTGCCTACATTTGCCACGAGCACCTTTAGGGAAAAGACCTTTCATTATTTTTTTTACATATGTTTTTCTTCTGGCCACACAGCACTGTACCAGAATGGGAATCTTAAGCTTTTTGCACACTTTCTTCATCATCTGGAAAGAAGAAAAGATCAAAATAAGTAACTCTTTACAGCAATGCACAACTTGTCATTGGAAATATCCAATGCAATTTCTAATTAACACATAGAATATGACTTATAAGAGACTTTGCTCACATTCACATTTCATAGTTGCTGTTATTGTTACCAGTCAAAAGAATTGGCTTTCATATATAGAAACAAATACACCAAAACTACTTCTGAATGTTACAGAACCAAGTTAAATTGATCCATTACTTAACTTGGCAGTTCATTTTCCACCTGATAACAAGCAAACTACAAAATGTGTATTTTTCTTTTCCCTCCCCACATACTTTTGACAAAATACATGAGAGGCCATTGAAAGTAAGTAATTTTAAATCAGTGCATGATGAAAAAGGTTATTGTGGTTGTCTCATTTACCATTACCTTCATAATTGCTTTGCTTATCATCATCATAATTGCTTTTATTGTGGTACTGCATATGGTACAAACCCCTGGCACCATATGTGAATTCTGAGAAAGAGCAAGAGGAATGATGGAGAAGACAGAACACATGACACTGGTCAGCAGTCATTTAAAAAATGTCATCTTTTTCCTCTTCAATATACTTCAGTGTTGAAAGATCACTTACATTAACAATACACATTTTAGAAGAGATAATTTCCATTTTGATAATCACTTTTTATGTTCTGTTTTTTTATTCCTGCTAATTCCTGGAACTATCCTATGCCCCACCACAGTGCAACCCTGATGACAATCTGGTGGGAGGGTTGGGGGCTGTAGTAGTGCTATCATTCTCAGTCATGGGCTAAATTGGGTCACTGGTTCCTGTCACCTGCCCAGTTTACAAGTCAATTTTCAAGTGTTTCCACGAGAATATGGCACAATGGAAGTTTACACTATTTTGTAATTTTGCCTACTAATTTACTTTTGATACTAGAAATTGCTGAAACACAATGACAGGCAGAGTACCCTGTCTGACTGATTTTGCTGGAGTACAGCCAGTTATACTTTGTATAGCGTACAACACAGCAATTGGTATCATTGAGATTCAACCTGGCAGTGCCAGGGATGGTATGTGGTGTAGCTTATTGCTGCACAAGTGGTGTGACCCAGTATGCTTGTTTGGGGTATTTTCATTCTGATCTTTCAACAGAGAAATGCATTTATAAAAACAAATGTCATGTTGGGACTTTCAGATATCATCTTAAAAATACCCACCTGTGCCTCCGTTCCATAATTCTTTCTCGCATTCGCAGAAAGGCACAATTTCTCTACCCCATGTTTCAGATTAGTCGCATATGGAAAAGCAATGAACTGACCAGCAACTGTTTAGGAAAAAATATTCATTCCAGTCACAATGACTATTCAGTTCAATTAAATCTGTACCATACTAACCTGTTGAATGAAATAGAATGTACAGGCAATTTTTAGAATTTTCCCAGTCCTCCAAATGCAGTACAATAGAGATCTGATGTACACTGTATCATTTTCCCGTGCCAGTTCACATTGTATTTGAGACAAATGGGAGATTTCAACAGTAAACTCTTACCTGAGTATGCCCACAGAAGTAGTAAACTGACAGTAAGAAACATGGCTTTGGTCTCTTAGTAATTAAATAGCTGTAACTGCAACAGCATGTGCTCTTGTGTGTGGAAAGTTGTTAGATATTGCCCTACTAGCCCCGCCCTCTAACAGTTCATCTCATGCTTGCCCTTTTCTCTCTCTCTCTCTCTCTCTCTTGCTCTCTCATTCTCTCGTTCTCTTGTTCTCTCTCTCTCTCTCTCTCTCTCTCTCTCTCTCTCTCTTGCTCTCTCATTCTCTTGTTCTCTTTCTCTCTCTCTCTCTCTCTCTCTCTCTCTCTCTCTCTCTCTCTCTTGCTCTCTCGTTCTCTTGTTCTCTCTCTCTCTGTCTCTCTCTCTGTCTCTCTCTCTCTCTCTCTTGCTCTCTCGTTCTCTTGTTCTCTTTCGCTCTCTCTCTCTCTCTATCTCGCTCTCTCTTTCTCCTCATGTCTATTCCCACATCCATACTACATATGCTTCAGTTAATCTTTGTATAATATAAGCACAAATAAATCATGTTTGCTATAGAATGTCCTCATATTTTCTTTTTATTGGAAGAAACATACCACAGAACATCAGAAATAAATGGTTACACAAAAGCAACATCTGTTCACATACTTGCCAACTTTCATCGTAATTTATTTAGAACAAATGAATAGATCATTTTAAGAAGACAGAGACCGTGGATGAAGAAGACAAACAACGTGTGGTGTTGTTGTTCCTTTCCTTATTATCTTACAACACTATGTCAAGTACTACAGCCGAATAACACATTTATGAGTTTATGAGAAAAGAAAACATTAAAATGTTTAAAAGCCATTTTTATTACACCTTTAAATTATATTTCATTTCTGTACTAGACAAACCTGCATGCAAATCAAAGGGCAGAGCAACCCCCCCCCCCCCCCAAAAAAAATCACAAATAAGAAGCACAACTAAAAATACTTGCCATAAATAGGATACACTTGCTTAATTATTTACCAGTTAAAGACCTATAAAGGTGGACTCTTTCAAAATCGGTGACGGCACAACTTCATTTCCGTACAGACGCCTAAGGCTCCACCAGGGAAAAGTGAAGCAATCATTTTTCGGCGCAACTTGTCACCATAGAACATACACTTCCCTTTCACATATTTTATAAATATGTTACAGAATCGATGCATCTTCTGAAAAGGTGAAAAAAAAGAAACATAAAATCTGTTAATGCCGTGGTTGACGGGACTGCATACAAGTAAAACAAAATAAATGAACAGCTCCTAACTGAACTTTGGAAATTGGGTTTAGAATTTAAGCAGTCGTCCTGAAGATTTGAAAAGGAACTGAACTAGCACCAAACGCAACATAACATTGTATAATTCAGCAATAGGCCATTTAAGAGATTTTCCAACAATCCTAAACCAGACTAAGTTTGGCTCTCTTCTAATAAATGAGAACGTTCTGAGTCATGAGGTGAGCCTGCATGCTCTCCAAACAGAATCCCAATCTAGTTTGTGGTCATTCAGTCTGTGCCATTCTGTAAGAATGTTTCATTACCTTCCTTGTTTGTTGGTGTACTTTCTTTATGATTCGTTTTACATATCTCTGACATACACAGCACACAACTGGATTTGGCTTTAAATTCTGAGGAAGAAAAAGAGCCATGGTAGGTGACAAAAATATCCATTTTTGTGATCATTTAAAAGAAGACAAAACATCATTTTCTGTTTCAATTTTATTTTTCTCATTTTGTATTTACATACTGTTAATGTTTCATTTTGTGTGCTTTTCTATTTTTTTTTTTCTTTTACCTGTGCTGCATCTCCATGCTGGCTCTTCGCGATGTCAGGCTGGCTTATGAACACCTGTACCCCTTGTCTCAGATCAGTCTCAAGTGGAAACCTATTGCACTCACAAGAGACTGTTCCAAAAGGTAAAGTTTACTGATTTGTCACATGCATTACAGTCTGCAAAGTCACATGCAATTGAATTGCAATTATTATGTGAAACATGAAGAAGCAGTGTGGTCTTCTTGTTGAAAAAAAAAGAAACAACAACAAATAATTGAAGATGATAGGTACTCTAGAGAGAAAGTTACTCTGCAGAAACCACTGGAACAGATGAATACCTCACCTGTATATAGCAATAGAAGTCCAAGGTGAATGAGGAATGACATGCTTGTTACTGAGGAGAATTGTCATTAGACCATAACTTAAGAGATGTGGGTGTGAGCATGGTAAAGGTTTAAGAGGATATCACCACTTAGTTTTAAAGACCAATAATTCTACGTCTGTTTCTCTCTCTAACTCTGGCCTTCTCACACTTTTTTTTTCTCTTTAAAGTTTGTGTTCATAAGTGTCTTTCAGAAGTGCTTATGTGTAGAACAGTAATACCACACTGGTAAACTACCCTGACAAGAAAAGAGAGTCAGCTAATTGTTTGATGACCTTGGTAACACAGTACACAGCTTTTGAGCTTGTCCATTACCCAATTTGTATCAGTTGAATTCAGTCAAATAAACCGTCATCTCTCTCCCTCTTCCCAATCTCCATTTTCTACTCAGTGCCATTATTTGATGAATTTGTTTTTGAGTTTGATTTTATGTGTTTCATGTCAATATTTAACACCACAGTTTAGAACAGCACATCAAATCAAAAACTTTCAAAACACTTTCTATTTTTCCCTCTCTACCTACCCTCTCTACTCTCACCTCCCTCTTGCCCTCAGTTTTCTCCTCTATCCCACCACCAGTGGCAGATTTAGGTATGGGTAACATGGGCAAGAACCCAGGGCAGCATCTTGCAGGGGGTGACACGGGACACCCGCACGAAAACAGTTCGGAGCGGTGACACTTGTACATTCAGTTTTCTATTGCTCATTTGCACGTCATGTCAAAGAAATCATGTCACTGTGCGGGTAAGTTAACCTTGGCGGAGTGGGCATCCTGATAAGGTTTGTGAGCAATGCAGGCTACTGCCTGGGAAGGTCTCCCACTCAGAAGTATGAGATGAGGAGAGGGGTGGGGGTGGGTTGACTTCAGGTCTCCCCCCTGGAAGCCCGGGGTAGCAGAGCAGGGGAGTCTATCAAATAGCGCACCTCTAACTTTGTACAGCACTACTCTTGTGGGAAAAAAGTGTATGAAAGTGCACTTCTGAGAAGTGCACTTTTTCTTAGAAAATTCCCGCATTTCGTGTTAATGCCCACATTTTAATTGCACTTCAGTGTGCACTAAATGTACTGTTTTGGAACAACCTATTTAAACTTAAGTATATTTAAGTTATATTTGATTCAAATTTTAAAACGAATTAAATGCACTAAATGCTACTTTAATATGTGATTTTGGGACACTTCAGTTGCACTAAAAACAATTAAGTATTTACTTCAGGAATATTAAATAAGTGTAGTTGTAGTACTCTTTCAAAATACTTTTTGGAAGTGTTGAAAAAGGTCTATATATATTGAACTACAACTTAATTGAGTCTATATTACATTTAATGGTCACTGAAATGTATGTATCACTTAAGTGGGACAGAATTATGTTACTGATTTACAAAATGTATCAATACATTGTCTTTTGGTGTTAAAATTAGGAACAATATAATGGCAATTAAGTACACTGTTGTCTAAAGACCACCTTTTTTTACCTGCTTTGCTTGAAATAAAATGCACTACAAATGCATTCAGTTGTAGAGTTTGACTGTATGTACAACATGAAATGAGAAAAAAGTGAATGAAAAAATGCATTAAACAAGAACTTTCCATCAAAAACACTTTACTTAAAAGAACGCAAAAATGACCTAAACCTGCTTGGACATTGCATTAAAATTAGCCCCAGCTGAACAAAAAACCAAAACAGCCAAACAAAAGATTTAGTAAGTATATATCCCCAAAGTTAAAGGTTAAATTGAAAATATTTTGTCTCTTAATGTATGTTTTAGCAGTACAATAAAACCGGTCAATTATGATTGTTTAAATAAGCTTCAACATATTAGGAAATTATTTCATCAAAGAGCACTTCAGCAGAGTACACAAAAGCACAATTTAAATGATAACAAAGTTCCTTTTTTAAGAGATCACCTCAGTGTGTCAGAAATACAGTCATTGAAATGTATTCCAGAACAGTGTGCAAAAGTAATACTTGAAATGTATTAATATAAAACATACTTTTGGAAAACTTTATTATTGTTATTCTTGATAATAATAATAATAATAATAATAATAATAATAATAATAATAACAATAATTTCACAGACATATTGTTGCCTTTTTTCTGGTTTAAAAATCACAGTTAGTGCAGAATGGTGGAGGGTGGGTTTTTTGGGGGGTCGGGGTTAACCCAGTGCGCCATACAGGATAGAACTACTACTACCCGCCACCTGTCAGGCTGATTGATTTTATGTCAAGTAGCTCAAATTTTTTCCACCAAAAAAATATGTATTTTTCTTGTTATCTTTTCTTCATATCTTCTTATACATCTTAAAGGTATAGACAGACCAGTCAGCAGTATTGCTTTTAAGTATGATTTTAATAAATCCTGTGATAGTTACATTGAAACCCAAGCGCTAACATGATGTACTAAGTATATTTGAAAACTGCATTTTTACCTAAAGATTAGATGTTAAGGATTCAGAAAGATTTCAGAGTCATCAAACAACATAATTTCTCTGCAAGCTATGTAGGCAAGTCTGTGCAGACAAGTCCAGTGTTTAGCACAAAGCCAACTTCAAACAGATCTGTTGAGCTCTACCACCACCAGACAGTGCATCAATCAGTTTGGCTTTATATTTGTTGACAATTTTTTTACAGATGGAACTCATTCTCTTTAACTGGGCACACACTGCATTCAGCTGCTTTGTTATTTCATCCTGAGAAAAAAAAGAAATGGGAAAGTTTTTAGTAGAACTAACACAGGAAAATCCTATGTGAAATATTTGTACAAGTGCAAATGTTTTACCTTAGATTTTTGTTTCTTTAGTTTAGACTGCACTCTGTTTACAATCGCCTTACACACAGGACACGTTGGCTTCATAATCAGGTTTCTTTTTACTCTTGGCATCAGACTCAGTCTTGATCTCTCATATGTCACCTATGTTTGAGAGAGAGAGAGAGAGAGAGAGAGAGAGAGAGAGAGAAATCAAAACATTGATTTTTCTCTTTAAATTTTTCAAATACTGATAATCAGTACAGTTGCTATCAGGGTTAGGTCAGATTACTTTGAAATGAAGTCAGTTACTGAGTACAAATTATACGGCAATTTTTGTAATTAGTAACATAATCCATTGGATTACAAACAAAATGTAATCTAATCTGAATACTTTTGGATTACTTTTGGATTACTTCAAAATTAAACTTTGAAAATATTGCACCTTATATTAAAAAAAGGGATGAAGCCACAACAATTTCAGTTCCACAAATATTCTTTTTTCTCTTTTCATCTCAAAACATTTTCAATGCAAATAAGATGCATTTTGCATATTCAGCATTTACTGCGTTGTGCCGGCAGGGCAGGGACCGGCGCACATAATCGGCGCTCAGGGTCAGCGGCAACTTCGCATGCCCACCTGACCTGTCTTGAAACACGGACCAAGGAGTCTAATGCGCGTGATTCTAAGGAACAATGAGAGTGAGGGCTGGTCCTGGTTGGCTGAGGTGGGATCTCCATGCAGTGGCACGGAAGTGCACCACCGGCCCGCCTCAACCCGTGCCATTTATACTTGGACAAATTGTATGTCAGACGCGCTTTTCATGAGTCAATAGCATTGGTTATCGTGAAAAAAAAGTTTCATAATTTCAAAATTACAATATTTTAAAGATGTAACCAAAAATGTAATCAAGTAATTTTTGACAGTGTAACTACACTGTGATTGCCACTTTTTTTTCAAATGTAATCTGGGCTGATTATAGTCACTTATTTTTGTGATCTGATTACATAATCCATTACTACCCAACCCTGATTGCTGCTTATTTAATTGCTCTGACCACAGACGTATTAACTTTCTCATTTTTTTCTCAACAAATATAACCATTTAATTCAGGTGAAGTTAACACAACATCTTTGACATTTACCTGTGTAGTGTCATCACGCATGTCCATAAGTCTTTCATTAAGTACCAGAGCCAGCTCCTCCACCCCGTTCTCGTCCACAGCACCCAAATCAGTCTGCCATGAAGTACTGTCACTCTGAGTAATGACTGTCCAGAATAAAACATGTATATATGTCAAGTGTTAACATGTTTATATGTTAAGTGATTTGTCAAATGCTGTCATTAGATGGCAAGCTAACCATAAACATATTAACAGATTCAGGTAAATTACAGTGACATTGTGACGCGTCAAATAATCTTTTGCAAAAAAATATACTTAAAGTAAGGTTAAAATTGTGAGTTTTACTTAAAATGAACAAATATTTTGTAGGTAAAGAACCAACAAAACTGAGCAACAAAAGTGATTGAATCCTCTAAACGTCTCACCCAAAACAGCCAGCACAACTCTGAGCTGAATGATGAGAGACATGCTACTTTGTTCCTGGAAAAAAACACACACACACACACCAAAAAACAGGGTGACAGATGTGACTGTATGTTCAGAACATGCAGGATATGTCGAGGTTGTATATACTGGCAGGGTCAGAAAACTCATGGTATACCCAAAGTGTCAAATCAGCCACCCTCTACCCTTGTCAGGAAGTTAAGCTCTTCACAGATTTGGCACTCACGATCTTAAACGCTGATAGGTCAAACACTGGAGTTAGTTGCATAAAATGTGCACGTCTATAAAATTGATGATGTTATCTGATTTTTTAAACGTATTAAATAATGAGTGACATGGTGAATGCATGTGTGTGTTTGTATGTCTGTGTGTGTGCGTGAGTGTGTGAGTGCGTGCGTGTGTCTGTGTGTTTGCATGTGTGTGATATTTGCAATCATTGTATATTAGCTAAATTAGTAGGATTTAAATGAATAGTCAAAAGCAGGGATACTCAGCTCTGGCCCCCGAATCCTAATTTATTTTGGTCTTTTTTTAATTGGTGGTAGTTGCTCAAAAATATGACAGCTTTTTATTTTCACCTGGCATTCAACTTCCTCCTCCTAAACTAGACCTGAATCCTTCTGACAACAAATATTCATCCAGAAGAAGGTGTTTTTTTGTACAATGTTATCAAACACACCCTATGCTAGCTTTTCTACATGGTCTCTTTCAGAGGTGTAGTAAGGCGCATACTGACGACTGATACACTGGGTCCTCTCATGTCTGGGGGACACGATACTCTGTTCATCTTTCACAAGCTGAGCTTTTGCCTTGTTAACATTGCTCAGGTTGACAGAAGTAGGTGACAGGTTGGGATCCCTCCCTGTGCCCTGCAGACACTCTGTGGGAAGCCCAGGAGGGGTTTGGTAATAATTGGCAGGATCGCCTAAGTAACACCTGTTCATCAGAATTTGAGAACGTCCCCTATGGGTCAAGAATCAGACATACCACAGGCAAAACTGAGACACAAAAGCCAAAATCTCCAAGCCTTTCACTGGCTCAGCAAAGTAGTATGAAGATGATGTCATTTCTTTTGTGATACAAAATAACTACGGTAAGTGTAACTTGAACTTTGAAAAGAAAAAAAAAAGATGTTACATATTTGTATGGAGCTGCTGGGGCATTTCAATAGAAATCCTGACTGCATGAGGAGGCCTTACGCGTCATGCATATGAAAGATCAAAGACAATTATTGTCCTCTGATTTCACTGTTCCATTCCAGGATTCTCCATGTCTTACCCTTTCACTCTAACACACACACACACACACACACACACACACATACAGAGGAGAGAGAGAGAGACTGATTGTGGATGGCTAGTGTCATACTATATGACTGCTTCCCTCTATGATATATTTTTATTTCAGTGCTTTCCAAGTTTTACCATCCTGTGGTATTTAGTTGTTATTCTGTTTCAATTTGGAATTGAAGACATTTGGAGGAACAGGCATAGTAACATGTTGCTCTGACTACCAAAAAAATGTTAATGTGATCATTCTGTAAGTGCCTTGTAAGTGACTTTTGTTTCTCTTTTCAGAGAAAGTAGCCTAAGTGAGAAACGTTCAGTGTCACGAACGTTAGACCTCACCCACACACACACACACGCACACACACACGCACACACACACACGCACACACACACATGCAAACCACACACGCACACACATGCAAACCATACACGCACACACACACGCACACACGCAAACCTAGACAAAGTGGGGGGAGGCGCATGTCAGAAAAAGTTGAAAACCCCTGCTCTAGATGACGTGGCATTTTTGAGGAAATCCAAGGCAATGATCAACATTTTAAAATAAAGTAAATATATAAACTGATAAATCTCCACAGATATCCACCATCCATCCCCATAAGACACAATTTAGGCTTTGAAAAATCTTTTGTTACATTTATTCATTGGCTAATCCTCTAATATGAAGCAACTCAAATATTTCCTGTCAGATATCACATACCTGGGAGACATGAATAGAAGTTGGCCATTAGACTGCAATGGCAGCAGTCCAGACCATCAGAAATAAAGCTGATGTGATATTCTGGCACAAGAAATAATGAGTGTTTATTGAGTCGTTCAATAACTGATTCAGTGAAATGTGTCTCTGCTGTGTATACAATTGTTTATTTGAGGCAATAGTGTGTGGTAAGGCCTGTGTAGCTGTATTAAGATTCATTTTAATTTAGATGGAGCACAAATACTGTGAGCCTGAAGCGAAATTTGACTGTTAGTTCTACACTACCCTCTACTTCAAACAATATGTGCGTACATTAGTGTGGAGTAGTACAGGTCAGAAGGTAAGATCAGTCCACATGTGTAACCCATTTCTAAACATAACAGACAACACAAAGGGGAGGGTTCGCTCTTTGTCATTACCAGAACACTGAACTTGTCAGTCACTCTGCTATGTCGTTACACTGTAGCTCTGTGGCTCTGTGATAGTCAGGCTTCTTTTGTTTATTTTGATGGACGTGCTGCCACACTGTTTGCTTTTTATTCTAAAAGAAGTCCTGAAGTTGGTGGCAGGCAAAGATTCAAAAGTAATTTTCTGTTGCACACAAGCGACAGAAAGCTCTGATAAAGTGAGACGTAGATCAATAAATAATCGTGTATAAATAAACAATTTGAGGTAACATAAATTCACTCACCTTTTCTACATAGCAGATGAACAGTTCCAAAAAGAGTTCCGTGACAGGTTTTGTTAAATGTAACTTTTCACTGAATGATAAAGAAAATTTATATGCAGAGCTTGCCATTAGCATTATGCTAATAGCTTTGTTTTGTATGTTTTTTTTTAGTCACAGCTTTAGCAATGCTGTTGCAAAATACAAGAATTATTTCGGATATTATTTTAAGTTTTGAAATTGAAAAGTTCAGTCAGTCCATTGGGTTATGAAATACCTTGTCATTTACATAAGTTATTCATCATAACACATTTGAAAAAACTCCATCACAGGCCAGATACGTATACAGTAATACAAATTATACTGACATTCAGACAAGAAATTCTATTTCCAAGACCTCAAGATTCAGAGAACAGTTTCTGTCATGGAACATTTTTACTTAAATAAGCCTGTTTTGATTTGCTATGTTTGTTTGTCCCGAACGAGATATTTTTATTTGTGAAATGAAGTCTCTGTTCTTTTGAAAAACACAAGGTTCCTTTAGGGCGGGAGCACGATATGTCCAGTTCTCCCTGTTAAGGAAATCTTGTATTACAAAAGCATTCATTGGACAATAATTCTTTGCAGTTGAATGCACAAGAAACTCAACTTCTATGAGCTGTGGTAACAGCAGGAAACAAAGTAAACTGTATTTGATTCACTTCTTAAATATAGTCTGTCGGGCTCACACAGTGAAATCATAAAAGGACAAAACCCTTCATATCATTTGAAATAGAATCTGCCGATCTTGGTTTGTATGATCAGAGCTTTACAATATTTAAGAGATAAGGGAAATGCAAAAACATCGTGCACAGAGAAATGCAGGTTTGAATCTCTTCATCCAGCACTATGCATTATTTGGTATTTTGGTCATTTTACATTATCAATGAACCTAACTCTGTGTGAATGCACATACACGTGGAGGAGCACTTCTGTAAGCAAGGTTTTTGATCCATCCACTCTAAAGATGTCTTTAGATGGGTTAAGATAATCAGTAGGTTTTGTGTGTTTCACTCTCCACACGTTGTAAAGAAACACATTGAGCACATTATTTTTCTCAAATCAAGAAAATGCTTTAAACAGAAAAATCCAACAGTAAAAGCAGCCAACAGCAACATCATCCTTTAAAAAGAGAGGGAAAGATTAGAAAGAAAGGGGTCTCACATCCAGTATTTGCATTTGCTCTCTGAAGAAGGCTACTTTAGAGTTCACAGACAACAGGGCAGTGTTACACAACATGCACTTTCCGTTGTCTTCACGGCCTTGTGTGGCCACTTTGTTCATCCAAACGTGTCTGAGTAGCAGTAGTCAACAGTTAGACCTGCGCAAGCTGTCAAAGAGTCCTGCTCCCAGTCTACATACACATTCTGTAGTTCTCTCACTCGCTCTCACACACACGCACACACACACATACATACACAAACATCTGCACGCACACACAAACACATACACACACGCGTGCGCGCACACACACACACACACACACTCACACACACTCACACACACACACACACACACACATCTTCCTCCATATCTTGTTGTGTTTTTGTCTTTCTTTGTCTCCTCAGATATTCTCCAGGATGTCACAGGGCACATATCCTCTCTTCTTTCCACTGGCCACTCGAATGAAGCCGTTGTGTTCCTCCTCACCACTCACACAAATCTGGAGTAAGGAACAGAAAATGAAACCAGTGAGGCCATTTCTTGTTTTGTTTTTTTTGGTAATCAAAGATATGTATCAGTGTACATCTCTGAGCATGAAGACTTACATATTAGCATAGTAATTCACTAGAGGGCACTCCATACAACATGACTTCATAATGTTACAGTGTTTGTTAATGCATTCAGACAGAATTTTCTTTTCTTTTTTTGGGGGGGAGGGGGGGCATAATAATGAGAATAATGAGCCTCTGTCAGGGGTTACACCTAAGATTCATAATACAGCAGTCTTAATCTGTGCTGAAAAAATCTACAGAGCTTAATATTTGAATTTGCATCTGGAGCTTCTGACACAGACATTTTTGCAGATTTCTCTTTATATGTATTGTTGAATAGGATTACTCACCTGTCCTTCCTTCAAAGTGATCTGGCCCTGTTCCTTGCAGCCAATAAAAGTGCGGATACATCTGAACACTCTGTCACCAGCCCTCACCTGGTGTGCAAACGCAGCTGGGAAGAAACCGATCCTGTCTTCAATAACACCCTGAAACAAAACACAACAAAGAAATCACATAAAACAATGTTTTCATCCAAAAACTAACTACAAATCTCTTGAATAACCCTAACGATAACACCTGACCCTTAGCAGATGCAGATTTAAAAAAAAAAAAAAAAACTACTGTAAAACTATTGTTTGTGTTTCTTCTTAAATTACTCTACAGTTAGTTTCTCCCATACTTATAATAAGGAACCATGTAAGAGACCTAAAGTTTTCATTATCTAAACCACCCAGTTTAACAGCATTGACAAAAACACATGAATTCACCTGGACATATTTGCCCACTGTAACCCTGGCCAGTATGAGCAATGATGATCTGTTTATGATAAATAAACAAGTCTGCTGAAATGTACATGAGAACTCAATTGTAGAATGGTTTTGTGTCAGCTAGTCTTTAACCACTCTACAATTTGTTACAGATGCTTTTAAGTTGTGTTACCTTCCACCAATCATCATTGGAGTCATCTGCTAGAACAATTCTGTCCCCAGGCCTGAATGAAAGATTTGAAAAAGAACTGAAGAATAATCAAGGCATTGATAAATATTCATCACTATTTTCAGCCATTAGACATTTGTGATGAAGCCATCTTATATTGTGTATTTGCAATTCGTGCTGCAAATAAACAGTACAAACCCTCTTAGAATTTTCCAAAAATACTTGTGCGTTGAGAACCTAACGCTTAAACTCTTAGTTTGATTTCGTATCCCTTAATATTTTAGAAGTCAATGCACGATATAACATTAATAAAATATAAAAGGAATTTGCATAGACATATTCACACCTGAGTTTTTATCAGGTTTTCTTTCAACAGTCAGGTATGCACATTTCTTTCTTTGTTGGTCTTGAGAGATGATTACACTCTGTGAGGGAGCCTTGCTATCAGGCTTCACATGAGCAGATTTAAAATACAAAATGACAAGCAGCTCACAGACAGAGCTTCCTGGTGAGGTGTCACTGACTTTAAAGTGAAAGACAGAGGACTGGGGTAATCCGGAGGCTGATGTGAGAGATAAATCAAGGCTTTGGAGAAAAAAAAAGACAAAACAAAACAAAAAAACAGCGTATGCTCAGGGCAAAGAACTGCATGGATTACCCGGGCACTGCGGGAGGTAATGTTTATATGTCTTGAGAGAGACTACTCCGGAGGGAAATCTTCTATTTTGGGTGGGCACAGGAAAGTGTGCTTGAGAAAATTTACTCTGACAAATGAGATAAACTCAGATGCCTGATAAGAGCTGTTCATTTGAAACCTAACTGAGCAATGAGAAGAGGAGTATGCTGTGACTGACATCATAACGAACAGGATCCTTTCACAGACTCATTAACTCTCTGCCTGCTCTGATCGACTCTCTGCTTAGTTAGGCCAGACAAAATGAAGAGACAGAGAGGAAGCACAGATGAATGAGATGAGCTATTGTCAATAGAGTGGATTAAAAATGCTTCAGCAATTTTACTCCAAATGTATATTAATGACAAATGTTTCACATTATCATTCAGCTGCAATTGTACACTTTGTCAATATTAGAATTCCTATTAATACAGGCAAATTGTCAGTGATTGATTGCAAAGTCACTGAACTGCTCAGGTTCTGACCTTCATTTTACTCTTTGATAGTTGCCTCCTGATTTTGGAAAAACTTCATAATCATACTTATTTAAAATAATGACTTTTGATTAGTTATCAACTTAATCACTTCTTTAAGTGTTCTCTTTCAACTAATTGTTCGATGCTCCTGCTTTTTCATGAAGCAATGGAAAAAATGACTCAGCAAGTAAAATGATTTGATAAGCCATCTGTTAATTAATTAAAACCATAATTTGTGGGCTATAAGGCTGTCTGCTTATCTGTGTAGGTAAACAATGTGTGCGTGTGTGTGTGTATTCTGCACCCAAATTGGGCTTAACCTAATAGTTATCACTAGGGGATTTACAATGGGTGCAGTGAACTGCATTGCTAAGGCTGCCTCCAAACTAATCAAACATCCTGCTCCAACAAATGGAGAGGAATGTAAAGGGCAGAAACATTTGGGTGGCACAGATAAGCACAAGAGAGAAAGGAAGAGAGAAAGAGAGATTGAAACAGCAAGCAAGAGAGAGAGAGAGAGAGAGAGAGAGAGGAGAAAAGACAAGAGAACAAAAGAGAAGAAAAGAACAGATCAGAGCAGAGGACCAGACCATGAATTGATCTCTAAATGTCTGGTCATTTGTGTGTGACTATGAACTTAGACATATGGCCTGCCACATGTCACTGGTTAACTGAACCTACCAGACTTTGAAACGACAGTGAAATGTGTCTGACAGTTATTCTTCAGGTTAAGTAAAATTGCCTTGTATTGTGCATATGGTAGGTGGATTTATGTCTATAAAACAAAAAAACAGTTATCAGCCATGACACAGAAGCTGATGAACACTGGTTAGAAACCAGCGTAAACATAAAAGTATAGAAGGAAAGCGATGGAGTGAATCTTTACTGGCATGACTAAACCAATACATAATTTATTGCTCTGTACTGTTCTCTGAAGTAATGGGGTCTGAAATTTCAGAGTAAGGGGACAAAAATAAGCCACACAATTGGCTGAAAAGATTAATAGAAATTATTTCCAACTGGCTGTCCTTGACTAACCCTGCCATAATGTGTTCCATATAAAACATTCTGGTGTTTTATCATGAAATCACTTCTTACGGTCTGAAACTTTTGGAAAACTTTTGTGACAGACACTGGAGGTTCGGACAGATTTGTGCCGTGTGTTAAGCTACAAACCTCATTTCCAGATCCTGACTGTCCTGAGGGGTAAATCTGTATAAGGCCACGTAGGTGTTGAGTTGCAGTAAGTCCTTTCGCAGTGCTCTCCTTGCCTACCGTTCAATACACACAAGGACATCAAGTTGTTAAGCAAGCATAACAGATCTCAAACCACACATGCAAATCTCACAGTGACCCTTAATAAAGGATGGAGCTTTGTGTAATTATTCTCACATTCACAGGTCATTCACATTGTGGTGGTAAATGCATAGGTTAACGTCCATGTTTCGAAGACAAATGTGAGAACTAAACATAATCAGTAATGAAAAATAAGAGCTGTGAAATCAATTTTAACAAAACAAATGTCTATGAATATTAAGCGTGCATACAAATGAGTCTATGAATGTTCTTTGAGTCCATGAATATATTGTGCTGCATTGTTAAACCTAATCCGTAAGCATCATAAAATTCTAGCTCACGGTGCAGCCTTTGTTATGAGTGGATCATGTGAAGTCTAATTGTCTCTCTTGTGTCTAATATCATTCAGTTACCAGGATGAAGATAAATAAGGAAACCTCTCTGCTTCCGTCCTCTCCAAACCCCTGAGCGAGAATTTTAGCAAGTGCTATTGCCTATGTGAGATGAACAGATTAGTGTATGGGGGAGGACAGATCCTCTTCCAATCTCTACAACAGCCTTTAAGATATTAAAAAAATGAGTAACAGGAAGGAAGTGAGGAGAAATGTTCACACCATCCTGAACAACAACCTGACTTTCACAGCTTCACACCAAACAACAACAACAAAAAGATTTCAGCTGCTATATTTTGAGCAATTTTGTTATGATCATATTGTTGCCCATCTGTAGTTTTTTTTTTTTTTTTTTCTACTAAATGAGACAATGATCAAGTATAGCTTGTTGGGTTCCAAAAGTCCTCATATAAAGAATTTATCTATAGTTGTCTGAGTAGTAAGCAGCTGCTGCTGAAGCAACAAAGAGATCACATAAATCACATAAAACAAGAGTATAAAACAGGTTTCAGGCACTGGAAATGTTTATGCTACAGGTCTGTTTTACAGAATTGATATCAGGAGGCTTGTTTTATTGCTCCAGCACCAAATATAGAGGCAATCAAAGTGCTGAGACTCTGAATTTATGAGCTGTTGTGAAACTACATGTCCTTTATGACTTGAGTATGAGGACCAGTGGTCAGTTGTGGGTTTTTTATGTAGTGGCGACAGCAGTGTACAAATCCACTGCCTTTTTTTTTTTGGAAAAAAAATTGAGAGAACCCCAGGGGAGAACCCAAGACTTCAACTGACTGTCTATATTGATTAAAAAAAAAGACTTAAGATCCACTAAAACACTAAAAGCTATTTTAAAACCAATTTCTCAGAAATTGAGTATTATTCATGAAAACCACCTGAAAGGACAATAAGAAAACCAGAGAGTCAGGGACAAGCTGTGTGCTTTCTACTGTAATGATAGCAATGCTAAGCTGGCACTAAGAGCGTTCCTCCCCCTTGAGATGGTCCAATAAATTTTGCAGTGTGACCACTGCATGAAGAAAAATAAATACAATGCCAATTGCGACGAGAGGGGGACAAAAACAGATTATATTCAGAGCTCGTGCATATCTAACCACTGGTATAATCATAGAGCCATAGTTTGTTATTTAAAGGGAGAAGTTTTTCCCCTCTTGCCTGGGAAATTCCTTGCCTGTGGAGACAGGCCAAGAGCTCAGAGGGACGGGATCGGAACTGGGACAAGATCAGTTCTCAGGCTAAAGATGGGAGAGGAGAACCAAGGAGTCATGGCAAGAAAAAAGATCTTTGTCTGATCTGAGGAGAATGAGTGGGTTGAGATAAGCCTTTAACAGCTTCTGAATCCTAGGAAGCACAGCAAGATGGGATCTACAACTCAAAGTGCTCATCTATAGCAGTCCAGTAGTGTAATCTGTCTTAAATGTTATTCTTCAAAAACACTTTAAAATAGGGATAATGTGTTAGGCACTAATACCTGCAAAGGATCATGTGTTAGCAACTAATATACAGCTAATATATCTCTGTATAATAAATTAACTAGTATAATAAATGAATAGAAAAACAAGCTTAATAAATTATTAATAATAATACTTCATGCAGACCTTCCTGGGCACTTATACACAGATTAGAGGCTAGATATTACATTAGATATTAGAGGCTAACAAATGATCCCTTTACTAAAGTGTTACCACAATCAGAACTCAGATTAGGACCCTGCTCTTCATAATGACGTGAGAGAAGCAGTGAGGCTGGTTGTGTCCGCCAAGAACGGTGAAAGACCTTATAAAGATGCTATCACTTCTGCAGTCTTGTCAAATCTCATGCTCTCTACGCATGCGTGTGTACTGAAATTGATGGTGGTCATATCAGCAAAAATCTGAGGCAGAGAAGTGGTCCAAAAAACAAGCACCCGTGGGAGAGTTTATATCCTCATAAAGCTGCATTGAAAGTTGAGTGACCCTTACACATGTGTGGTCTCATTCAGGACATCAGTATGATACTGGGCAAGTCATTCAGGTTGCTGTCAAAATAAAAGTCTATCTCACCCTATTACACACATGTTCTGTCCTCTTAAAGGTCAGGCTCACATTTTTGACACGTGGGCACACACCAGTGCTTTTAATTGGTACCACAGTCACCTTTTTGCTCAAACACTGTATTTAAATGTCTTTTTTTTTCACCAAACCACTCAACTTTATTCTAACATCCTAAAATGCACTAAAAGCTATGATGACTTAACATGTCATTAATGACTGTGGTTGCATCAGCAATGAATCTCCAAATAAACACCTTTTTAACTATCAAATGGGTAAAAAAAAATAAAGACATGTTGCTTACCAGAGCATGATTTTCTGCATGATGTGTAACTGTGCTCATACTTATTCATTCTCACAGGAAGTGGGACTAAACAGCAGTTTTCATTATTGGTTTTAAGGGGAAGATGTGAAACTATGCTCAATGAATCAGCTGGGTACAACTATACTTACTGATACTTACTGAATCCCAAAATATAAAAATTACAACACACTGATAGATATTGGTCTGCTGAAATAATGCGTGACAAACTTCATTGATGATTTAAATACCTTCCTCACTTTGTTTTGTTTTGTGGCATTTTCTTTATACCGGATTCAGTGGATTCTTAATATATTTTAACAATATGTTTAACAATGTGTCACTACAGTAACCATAATGGGAGAAAACTATTAATACAAAAATGATTTGACTGGGGGCAATGGGGCTCACCGGTGAGTTCTCAGGCTTCTGTTCTGCCACATGGAAATGCTCTGTTCCATTCTCAAGGGGTGTAAAAACTGTAACCAACAAAATTAAAGGTTGATATAAGTCAGTCAACAATACCACACATAATCAACTGAGCAATGAACAGTATCAAAGTGGTATAAAGAGATTGGGCAGAACTGCACTCCAGTTACAGCAGTACAAATCTTGACTTGCACTGTCCTCACATGAACCTACAGATCCATTTCTATCACTGGAAAAGGGTCCCACGTCAGTGTCATGAATTTATGTATTTTCTTAGAGCCACAGGGGATTTTGGACTTCAACGGGTTGAGCCCTTATAAATATTTATACCATATTTCAGAAAAAAGAATACTGTGGTATAGACTAGAGGCTTCCATTTAAGTGGTGAGGTTGGATTTATCAGTAAAATTACAATTAAATAAACACTTTTTTTGAGTACTCATTCAGAAACGTACAAACACAATAAAAATACACATATGTATATTTGATTCGACACTGCGCTTAAATATCTTAACTGTCCACAACTGCCTATAAATTTAACAGGATGGGGCAGAGGACCCTTTTTGCCATGTAGATTAGTTGTAGTTTTAATTTCCATAAGTGAAACTGGTATATGGCATCATATTGTATGATAAGACAGTATTAGTCTTCATTAGTGCTCTATACAACATCCATCAGTAGCTTAAAGCAGATATGAGTTTATACCACTCATAAGAGGTATGATAAAGGTTGCCTAATAAAGTAAATTGAGGACTGATAAGATTTCAGGTACCCTTAAAAAAGCTACTCACCATTATCACTGTGTTTTCTGGTCAGCTGAGCATGACTGCTATGGGCTACAGCCTCCTCTGGCACCTGTGCCAGGTCACTGGTCTGTACAGAGAGCAAAAACACAGCTTAACAATACACACCACACACACACACACACACACACACACACACACAGACACCTCGCACGCACATGCACACACACAGGCACATACAGGCACACACACACACACATTCTGCATTCAGCAGGTTGGCCAACACCTGGCCCAAACAGTCATTAAAATGATCAATGACTGCCCTAGAATGACCCATCTCCACAACAGGATCGAATTTATAATATTCCCAATCAAATATGAGACAGTTTAAAAAGATTTATTACATGCATTTTCATTGTGTTAAGGATCATTACCAAAGCAATCTGTTTTAGAGATTTAAACAAATGGGGTCGCAAAGTTGTTTTTATTTCCTTCACCCAAAGAGAGGATGAAGTTGTAAAATTGATGGACTTCTCTTTATTAAGTTTGGAAAATCTAAAAGTTACTAAACTCTATCTCCTCTACAGAAATACTCTTCCTTTATTGGTAGTGTTTGTTTTGTAGTGACATTATCTGGTGTTGATTAGAGAATCTGTGTAGTGTACAAAGCCCAGACCCTAAGGAACTACAGCTCTTAACTGATGAAGAGTTCTTCTCAGAGGCTCAACCATAAAAAACTCATCAATGAAATACATCCTCCTCATCTTCCTGACTGTTCCTAAGGGCCCAGAGAACGTTTGTCTTTTACATGATCTGTCAACTGATATGAGAGGAGAGGGCAGTGTAACAGCTTAACATAATTCGTACAGACAAATCTGTATTAACCATGGCTGAGAATTAGAGTGAGTCTGGTTACTGAACTAGTCTGGGACTCTTTGAATAAACCATTCTTAGCATTAACACACTGCCATTTATGAATCATTACGAAAATGTTTCAATCGAGTAATAGAATTGTCTTTGCCATGTACTTTACAGCTTCTGTAGCTTCTACATGTAACAACTAGACTCCTCTTTAAAGGAGTGCATGGTCTTCAGTGGACCTGAGCTGAGTACTGCTAGAAGTTTATATTTGTTTGCTGCTTTACTTCACTTGTTGCTCTGTTAGAGTCAATATGTGTGCACTGAAAAAGGTGATTATAGCATTGACTGATAACAGGACCTGTGATTCAGCTGAGTCCTGTTTTTCATGTCTAATTATAATCAGTCAGCCACAAAGACTAACATGTCCTTAAAATAATCTCAACCAGCAGTGGTACATGTCCCACAAATCCCCTCCAAGGCAAAGTTAGTTTGGACTCGCGTGCAGAATTACCAGTTTGGGCTCATCACAGTAAGTCTTTGTTAAAAACAAGAAGGCAAGTACTCAAGCCACAAAAAAATGAACATGTACCAGCAGCTTGTCTATACATCCACTGAGGTGCCCCCTGGCAAGTTAAAATGTTGTGGACTATGACCCCTTGCTTATTTCTATATTATCTCCACACCTGCAGCAAAAACCTGTGCTATGAGAAAGTGATATTTTAGCATTTAATTTATAGCATTTGACTTCAGCTTAATATTACCAATACTGGGCATCAGTGAGAGACATTTTATAGGTAGAGGTTTCTGCCCTGATGCCTTGGTAGTTTCCTGAATGAGAATGTCAGGGTGGCAAAGCAGTGCACACTGTTGTGTTCAGGTAGGACTTCTAGCCTCGGACGTTAAAACCCCACAGCTGACAGAACCATAACTCAAATTCTACTGTACTATAGCACTTAAGTCACAATGGCTTCCTCCTGACAGCTGGAACATAACAGCTCCACCACAGCATACCCAGGTTTGACTGAGTGGTTAAGGTGGTGGGAAAGCCATCAGTTCCTCGCTAGAAAGAATTGGACTTTTTGAGTCCTACTTCTAACAACATTTGAACTCAATTCGTGATTGAGACACAATAACCGAGTTATGATGACTTCAGCCGTGTGGCTGGATCGCTACTGCTCCAAACATTACTCTCAGCACTTGAGGTTCATTTTGTGCTGGGAGGAACATTGCCAGACAGTCTTGTGGATCTCTCAAACTGGATTTGGATAGCACTTATTTATCACTAGCAGTGAACCATGTAGCTCGTGTTCTCGGTCCAGAAATGTGCACCATAAATTCAGCAAGCCTTGCCATGGGCTGTGCATTAAAATGAGTTGTCAACCTCCATTAATTAAGTCACAATATTGCCTGTTAAACTGAAGAGATAACTATTTACCAAATCCATCAGCTGCAACCTTGAAGCTCTATGTCATACATCATCAACCAGTATAGCCCCTTACACACTTTGCTTCTGTTAGAGTAATAGAAGGAGCTAGAAGGGGGCAGATGTAACTGAGACTCTAAATAAGTACTATGATTGACCATTGATGTAATTTGAAAACATGGTGTTTCTGACCAATGTATTCAATACTTTAGGAATAGATTACTATGCATTATGCAGATTATTATGCAATTAGATTATTATGCATAATGACATGACTCTTACTGAGTTTCTGTGTGGGGACTCTGAGCCACTTGTCCTCTTGGTCCTCTGTGCCAGTGATGTCCCGAACCGTAACGCCTCATAAACAGGGTCCACTTTACTCCCGCAAGCTTTGATAGGATGAGAATCCTGTCAGTCAAAACTCTTTTCCAAATAGGCCATTATAATTTCACACATTGTGACAGAATGAGAATACTGTGAGTAAAATCCATCTCTTGCTTGTAATCAACACAACTACACTGTAAAAATTGTCTGTGAAATTAACAGTGAAGTGCTGTAAAATCATGACAGCAAAAAACTGTAAATAGAAAAACAATGAAGCAGTGTTTAATTTACAGTATACTATAGTAAAATACTGAACCAAACATGACTGTTAATTTTAAAGTAAGAATATGTTGAAAGACATATATTTGAAAGACATCATATTTCTTTGAAGAATTTATAGATTACTGTACTTTAAACACAGAAAATTGTATTACAAAAAAACAGTACAATGCAGTTTCAATTACAACTTGACAATATTAAAATAATGTTTTATGCCTGGTAGATTTTTTTAATACAGAAAGAAACTGTATTACATTTTACAAATTCATATGTTACGCTTTACAGACAAGAATATATACAAATAGGCCTAGAGTAAAATTATGTTAATATGAAGGGTTTAAAAAACAGGTGATGTGTCTGTCTAGAATTGAGTAGGCCTATATTTAACAATATATCGGTAGGCTAAAATTATAATAGTAGTGGTGTAACCTGCATTGTGTAGACAAGCACAGTCCCACACCGGACTTGAGCGCACTCCTCAACACCTGAAGAAACATACTAGTGACAGAAGCTAGCACTCATGGGTTTTAGCCTCCTTGCTAGCATGCCCTCCCTCCATGTCCAAAGTTGCTTGAGTCTGGTGCGAAACTGTGCTCAGGACTGACACACTTGATTCCACTAATCAATTAATCATCACGCCCTTGACTAACTTAATTAACCGTGATAATAAAGAGTTAAAACAAAGAGATGCAGGACAGGGGGTCCTCAGGACTGAAGTTGAGAACCACTAGTCTACAGAACACAGGGTACACCTGCAAGTTTACAGGATGAAAATATGTGACCACAAGCCACAACCTATTTAATACCTTTTGGGGAAAAGGAAAAACATAATGGATTACATGAAACACTGTACATTGGGCTCACACACGCAGGGTATATGTGACTTACCGATTGGCATGACCTCTTTAATGCAGCCAAACTGTTCCTGAATGAGAAGAGGGGAGCTGTAGTACCTCCGAAAACCCTTAGGCTGGGAATGGGGTCAGATACAGCGCAGGATCAATACAGTGACACAAACCACAGGATGATTAACACTACAAAATGAACTTTTTTCCAACAGAGACCCCATACGGCACATTTATCCACATGGGTGACTTCTGCTACACACACATACTCTCTGTCAGTTTTCTCTCTCCTCTAATATTAGAAATATTAAAAAAGCTGTTAAACTACAACTACCATTACCTACACCGCAAACAATGGTCTACTTGTGTCCATAACTGCAACTAATGTTAATTCAGTACTATTACTACTACTACAACCACTACAACAAAAAATGAAAGCAAAAAAACCCCAAAAACATTATTAGTAAAAACCACTACATTCAACCTCCATGCCAGTAAAGCCCAATCTCTCCTTCAGGAACTGTGTAAGCTTCAAATCAGGCCAGTGGTAACATATTGTGGACATATGTTAGTGAATCTACACTACTACTAGTGACTGGAGGTCACACTAAAGACTTTATGTCATATTTGTGTGACAAAGCAACAGATATCAAGTATATTACTGATTGTGTGGAGTGGCCCAATCCCAGTCCGAGCGAGCCAGACTAAGTCATGAGAAGCTATGGACTTGCACCTGTTTGAAGTGCAGCGCTAGTTCAAAGAAGAATCCAGCTGTTGATTTTTATGTATCTTCTTTATAGCTTTTTTTTATGGCTTTTATGGAATTAATTTTCTTGTTTTTTGTTGGTGGGTTTTCTTCCTTTGTTGTATGACACTCACAGCAGCATGATGATACTGCTTGCTTATCAGGATTGTCTGGTGTCCCATGTAAGCTTAGCCTTGGATGTGTTGTAGGTATTAATTATGTGGGCCTAAAAAAATATCTGCCTAGAAAATGTGGGCTTAGAAAAAAGAAAAACATCTGCCAAATGCTTAAATGTAAATGTAAATGTAAATGTATTTCTTTATTTTCATGTTACACTGAGAGATGAGTTCTTCTCCTGATTTGTTTATTTGTTTGTTTGTTTCTAAAATTGCTGCCATTGCTGTAAAATTTAGTTGGTTCTCAGGGAAGTGACAGTTTTTGAACACCGTACTTTGAGTCCACTCATGTTACATTACTAAATGTGGTCTTTCCTGGTTGAGGATTCATCTGTGATCCAAATTTTTTTGGACTGAATAAGTTCTAACAAGTGAAAACCATATAGGGAAGGGCTGCGTTAGCGCATTCATTTGTTTACATTTTGTCAACAGTTAATGAAGAGGTTTGCGCAATCAGCGTCATGTGTTTCAATTAGGCCCTCATTTGGCTATGACTAGAGACGAGACTCTAAAATAAGACACACTTAAGCTTCAGGAGCACCTCTTGTGTGTATGGATGTCAGCTTTCATAAGCCTGCTCATTAGAGGAAAGGTTAAAAGGACACATTCATAGTCAGTGGACCTGGTTAATGAATGCATTTGCAAAAACAACATGGCTGTTTGATGCAGTATGGTAAATACTGATACACTCTGATATTTCATCGATCAGTGTCTGTCAAGACACCCATCAAGATACTGGTCTCCATGGTTTACTTCAACCTAGTGCTTGTCATTCCTGTTTTGTAGGATTTGAAGATGTGACCTCTGATGAGACAAATCTATACTTTTTTTTTATGAGTATGGCCCTTCTATGAGTATGACACATCATTCAAGAGATCATCAAATACAATACTTCAACAATGCATACTGCACCACAACCATGAAGTCTGGTCAAGTGATCAGATTCACCCAGGCCAAGTTAAATAAGCAAGGTTTAAAAATAACCACCTGCTCAGTTTTGAGAAAACTGAAATGAGAGCTGGGCTCTTTTGGGAATTTTCCTCTTTTGATGCATGACCCCCCTAAGCCTTATTTTCCATCCCTGAAAGCTAATCATATCATCCAGAGGATCAGCTTCATGTCCTACCATGGCAACATTACAGAAGGAGGAGGGGCTTTTTTTTTTTTTTTTTTGCTCCTTCATTGTACATGGATGTTGAACACTGGGACGGGAAGAACACAGTCATTGCCAACAGTCTTCCCACTCAATCCAAGGAACACCTGGCATCCACATGAGGAACACTGATGGGAAAACCAGAGAGCCATTCTTGCTTTCTTTTTTTCCCCCCTTTTTTGTTTTTCCTTTTTTTTTTCAGCGTGAGGCGTGTGAATGTCCCAGCGCAGTCGTGACTACTGGTTTCCCCCATGCATGACTGAAGACAGTGAAATGACAGATGTGTTTAAGAATGTTCACCAAACACTAATTCCACCCCCAAATCTTCTCCTCCCCTTCACCCCTTTCCACCATCACCACCACCACCACCACCATCACCTTCACCCCCTGCCGAACCAGTTCATTAAAATGCCTGCTCACACTTCCCGCTCACAGAGGGAGGGAAAGAAGACAGAATGATGAATCACACACAAGCAAATGCCTAATCTTCATCTAATAGCCCAAAATAACCAGGAGAGGAAATGTAATGTTGTAATAGTGAGTTCTCTGACATAACCACAAGGATCTAGTCAGCTGATGTGTCTCCTTTAGGATCTCCTTTAGGTTACTGTGGATCTATTTATTA
Organism: Chanos chanos; assembly: GCF_902362185.1. NCBI lineage: Eukaryota > Metazoa > Chordata > Actinopteri > Gonorynchiformes > Chanidae > Chanos > Chanos chanos. Next base: position 20,470,763 of record NC_044504.1, read on the forward strand.
TGAATAATTTTAATGCTATCTTAATTTTGAAACATTCATAAGTCAGGTCAATGTTCAGGAAAGAAAGACTGCAAATAAATTATTGGACTTTGTGCTTTTACAAATAATGAATATAGAGCTATAAACATTATGCACACAGAATAAAAAACAACAGTCTATATGAGAACACTAGATTTGAACATGATCCATCAGATGCCTAGTATCAAGGCCAGAGCAGGAAACCAACAGCATAATGTTATATCAGCGGAACTATAGAACTGAATGAATCACATCCAGATGGTACCATGATGAATGAAAAATTCTTACCAGCTTGCCCATGCATCGTTGCTGGCCCACGCCGTCCACACACTTATGGTGTATGCTCATCTTGCAGGCTTTACATCTCAGGCCCAGCTTGGCAGTGGTGCCTGTCAGTGAGACATCCCGTCAGACTCAATCAGTCTATCAGTCACTCAACATCTCCAACATTATCGCCTCACACTCAAAACTCTGAGACTGTCTGTGGCACACAAAAATCAAACAACCTGTAGAGAGGAAATTGGCTTTTCAGCTGCAAAAAATGTTTGGAAAGACTTGGCATACAGTAAATGTAACAGGGTTGACGGTAGGAATTTTGACACTCTTCCCTGTGACATGGTAGAAGACATTTGATAGGCAGACTGAAATACACAAAAAATATTTTCAAAATGCCATTTGGTTCTTGGTTCAGGAAAAATGAAGAGCAAGGTGGAAGTACGCTCAACTTTTATTTTAAAAGAAACTTTAACTAACATTTTAAAATAAAAGTTGAGTCTCCTTACAACAGCATCTGAAATTTTCATCATTATAATTCCCTTTGAAAAGGTCAATCGACAGGTAATTAGTACAGGCAATTACATTGTTTTTAATGCAGTTCTATGACCGGTTGAAAAATATTTTGGTCTGTAAATTTTTTCAGTTTACCAGACTCTGGCAGATAGACCAAAAAGTTAATTTTGGAACCTGCCCAAGGAGTTTTGTTCAACTATTACAAAGACCCAACATGTAAGGTCTTATTTCTACATTCTTAAAGTTTATTTATTTCGTTTTGGTTCAAGACAAAGACTTCAATATTTTAAACAGTTGCGCAGATCTAATTAATCTTGGCTTCAGTAGGAACCTTGGGCACTGTGCATTCATTGTCGTGACTATGAACACAAGAGCGATTCCATTTACCCTGCCACCTCTCTCAGCTTGCCAAACAAAGTGATGGGGATGCCACGATGAAAGCACCGTGCATGGAAGACTTGCTCTGAATAAGGATACCAAATAAGTCACGAGTCCGGACAGGAAGCGACTAAAACAAACTGAAGCGAAAGGCAAATTTAACTTGTGTGTAAGAGGCAGTGGCTGTTCTGCTCCACTGAGATGAGTCAGGTGTGTCTCACACACTTTCAGGGGCACAAATTTTTAAAAACCCTCTTACGCTTTTAAACCTTTAAGCTGTCTCATGTTAACATCGTTTTCACGATGCTCCCACTCAAAAACAGGAAACGATTCCTACTTCTCTCTCTCTCTCTCAATCTTGATTTGACACAGATAAGGATGGAAAAGGGGTGGGATGATAAAGATCAATAGTCAATAATGATCAGGGTCAGTTCTGAAATCAACATAAAGGCTCCAGACATCTTTCATTTATCTGCACTAATGTGAGAACAGCTCTCACCCTGTGACACAACTGTACCAGATCTATTCAGACTCAGTCAACCTAAGATAATTCAACCTTGCATTAAACAACAAACCAAATCTGGGACTCAGTTTCTCATCACACAACCACTTCCTTCAAATTAAATGATACAAGTTACAATTTGATCTTATGATCACTTTCTTCCCCCTCCGCCATCTTCACTCTTGCCTGCTTCCAAAGCGAGACAGTGTAACACACCCTCCCACACTAAACATCCAGCTCTGTCTCTGTTTAGCTGCTATCCATTGATGTATGAATCAAAGAGGTTTGAGTAAATGAGGATTAATTAAACTAAATTACTTTTGGAAATTAAACTGCTGTGCTGTGTGAAAGCAAAAAGAGCAAGCGAATGAAGAGTCTTGTTTTTGGTGTGCAGATGGAAAAAGAAAGCTGTTAAACGCTAATTGCTGCATTACAGTACACTCTCTGTCACTGTTTTTGATTGCCTTCCAGGCAGTAATCAAGTCAGACTGAGGTTCATTTGTTGAAAAAAGACAAATATTCACAAAACTGAGACTTCGGTCTGGTCCACTGCCACTTGACATTTAAGTTCGACAAATAAGTGTTCTCTAGTAGTATAGTTGTATATTTGCATATAGTAGTAGTATAATTGTGTATGTATATATACATAATTTTACTCTGCTATTTAAACACTCTCCTATGACTTTCTATTAATAACTGAGATACTACCGTGCGACAAAACTGAAATGGTAGTCACGCTTCAGTCAGACTCCCATTTGTTCTTGTCTGTTCAAACTCTGTCGCTTCTGGCATTTGATTGATTAATCAATCAACACATGCTCAGCCTGGACTTTTATTCTTTTGGTATGTAAACATGCACACATCCCTTTACTGACCCATATACACATGAAAAAAGACAAATTTCATACAATTCTGTTTTACAAATGTTAAAACACAGCACCATTTTCCGTTCTTCTTTCTTTTCTTTTTTTCTGGCTTGCTCTTTCGTTTCATTGACATGGAAAGACGAGACCAGGGACAGGGATAACTGGAACACGCTTTACAATGGAAATGAACTTAAACTGCATGTGATCTGAGCCTTCTGTTTTTTTAAGTCAGACTTGAGGAAAGGTCTGCTGATTCACTGAGAAAATATGAGTCTGACTTACAGTTTACTATTTCTCATCATTTTGCTTATAAGAAGTTTAGATCTCTCAATATCTATTTTGTTTTTAGACTTCTGCAATAAATACATATTTCATCCATGACTGTCCTTCATAGGGGGCCCAGTTTTAATTGGTTTCTTTTTTCTATCATTCTGTTTCTGACAGGACTGAATGAGTCAAAACTATGTCACTGAAACGTATCTGAGATGCCATAAGAAGAGTTCATGACAAGACATTCATTTACAAACTCCATTTACACATGGTTGGGCAGACAAGGTCATAGAGGGGGGATGTACATGAGAGCAGTGGGGCATGGTTAACCATGAAAACATGTGAGCTGTCTGTTTTGTTGTATTACATGTGTCACAGGTCTCTCATACATTATATGCGGAGGACTTGTGTGACCAAGGTCATCTTTAGTCCCCATTGACACCGTACAAAGGCAAAGTGACCTGGCCAAGGTGGATCATGTATCTCTGTCTCCTGGTTGGTCACACGTCTGCTTCAAGTCACTGATCTAACACCGGAGCACTAACTACACACATATTAACCTGGAAAAACAAAGTAACTTGATCCTGTACAGTGTGAAGCTGATGAGTGGTATGTGTATCACATCGGTAACATGACAAACCTACAAATACAGATCTGGAGACAAGCATGAGAGAGGCAAACAGATTCAGAGGTAGAGATTTGGATTATCCTCTGTTAGGCTGTGGAGTTTCTCATTCATCAGTGGTGGAGACTGATCAAGGATTAACATACGTGTGAATGTGAGAGGCACTCATCACTGGACACCAGCTTGTCTTACCTTTTCTGCTTCATCAGGACAACAGTTTAGCTGCAGTGGACTGGGACTGTACTTTGAGATTTTTATGTAAACGATAAATTCATGTGCAGATCTCAACTGGATTTTGTCTAATAACACCAGTATAAACCACTAAAACACTGGCAGGTAAATCAATTCTTCATTAAAAGAAATGCATTGTTTAGTGAGTCCAGTTATAAATAATACATTGTACCTTGGTTTGGGGACTCATTCTCACTGGTATACTCAATCTGAAATCCCTCTAACAAGGTTCATTATTGGTTAGTATATGTGCTATGAACCGGTCAGCCTTTGTACTTGAATCTGATTTGTTGTGTATTCAAACAACAGACAAACAACACATATTATGTTATGGTTCTTTCACACAAAAGGTCATTAGTTGTAGTTTGATCAGGTTCTGAAGAGGTTCAAGGGGGACTTTTTACCCTTGTGGATCCAGGTTCCAAGAGGCAAAATGAAGCAGATTTTAGTGAGGGAAGATGACAGCAATGAATTCCACTCTGAGCCATTACCTGCCATGGCCTGGCTTGGTCACCTTAACTGCCAATTTTTCACTTGCACTGCTGTAATAGCCTGGACCAAAGCCAGACCCCTGCCCTCTTTCTTCTCTTCCTCTCTCTGTCACCCTAATAACACACACACACACACACACACACACACACTCACTTCACTGAGGGTACGCATTGATTTACAGATAGCCCAAGTTTTTTACTAACTTAGTTTTTCTCACTTCCTGTGTAGATTACTTTCTGCACATCCACTGGCTGATTAGTCTTCGTTTCTTGGAGCACAACAAAGGTTCAGGTATATCTTTTGTCTATACAATAATTTTCAATCTGTGTGTGTGTGTGTGTTCATGTGTGTTATCAGGGTGACAGAGAGAGGGAGAGAAGAAAGAGCAGGGGTCTGGCTGTAACTGACAATAACATAGGTTCTACTCATTTTTGTCTTGTTTCACAGTGTCAGATGTTAAACGTAATTCAATACAGGGAAACAAATGCTCAAGATAAGACCAAATTAATATTCATCATAATCTGGTTAGAAGGATAACAAAAGGCTATGACATAAGGCTACATGGCAGAAAACACAAAGTCCATAATTCATATCCACAGATGGTTCATAGGTCAGAGTTATAATCTCTCTCTGCTCCTCACCCCTCTTTCTCTCTCTCTCTCTCTCTCTCTCTCTCTCTCTCTCTCCATTTATGTATATCAAATCTGTTTACGATTCACATTCAAGAATTCATTTTATTTGGCCCAAGATTTCAAAACAATAAATTACACTCCACTCAACATCTCATCCCAAACACGCCCACACTCACAGCCAAAAAAATAAGCCAGATATTTGTCTAGCGGCTCACTTCCAGACAGTAATAAAAAGTAATCAATAATCCAGTAATACTCAGTTCTCAAAGAGAGCATTTTTATGTACCATCTCTAATCCACAGCAAAACACTGCTTTAAGTCCAGAGAAAAAGAAAAAACCCTCTTTGTTTATAATCAAGGGCACAACACAACACAAGGCCGTTTTTCAAAATCCCGCCAGTTACTGCCGTGCGTCAGAAGAGCCATTGTCTAACACTAGCTCCCTCCGTTAACTGTCACATTAGACCTGTTATATCACAGGATATCTTTTTGTTACGAGACAATGAGGAGCATGTGTATGCCATGTCACCTTGGAACTGGTAACACCACGGGGAAGGAAGCCAAGACAGACATCTGAATCGTGTCATCTCGTTTTTAAAATTGAATGTCTCATTCTCGGATGTGGGCAGAAACAGGATGCGTGTGAGGCATTTGCGTTGGTGTTGGATCCTGTTACTGATTTGGAGGCGTTTTCACAGGCTATAGTCTGGAAGGTTTTCATGGTAGTAATATATCTACAAATTACTAAGAGTGAATTCCAGTAATTCAATTTATATCATAGGTGTCAAGGGAAGTGCGAGCACTTCTTTATAGATAATTGTTTGGAATTCATCTTACTCAAAAGAGGCCACTTAATTCATGCATTGACAGGCAGCTATGTTCTGTGCTGGCAAACAATAGCAGCGCCTCCAAACAGAGGTGGTACTTATCGAGGTTTAACTGAATTTTGTAAACACTGCTTTATTGGTAATGCCTGCTTAATAGGGGCTAATGAGTTCACTAACTCCAAACAGCAAATACAGGTTGAGCATCCCTAATCCCAAAATCCAAAATCCAAAATGCTCCAAAATCTGAGAATTTTTGAGCACAGACATAACGCTATAAGTGGAAAATTCTACACCTCACCTCACTTGCCTATGTGGGGCTCTGGCGCTCTCATTGGCACCGAGATACCTCATTGTGTATATTCAAATAAAATCCAAAATCCAAAACACTTCTGCTCCCAGACATTTCAGATAAGGGATACTCAACCTGTACTAAATTCACCTTTATTTATGGACAAACCAAATAATGTCAGACACAGATGTTTAGATCAAGAAGCAATCTAAATATCACAACACATTAAGACAAATCCTCAAATTAGGCTGTTGGCACATGGGCACTGCAAGTGTGTGTGTGTGTGTGTGTGTGTGTGAGTGTGCGCGTGCGTGTGTAAAGTTGATGAGCCCTGCCATGTCCATATGCTAAGCCATAGACACACATGAACACACCCAGACACACAGACACAGACACACAGACAGACAGACACACACACACACACACACACACACACAGCATACTAAGGCTTCACCCTGCCTTATCAAGCGACATAAAAAAATATATCCAAAGGTCCAACAAAAAGATCATGATTTTGACCTTGAAATATTATTAAACCAACTACAATGTTGTAGTTGTTTCTTTCTGTTAGCCTCCATGTAACTCTTCTACTTTCTCTATCATAACCTTCCATCTGCACAATTGAATCTGTTGACATTTTCAGTTTGCCTTGCAATCCTCAAGCCTCTGTGTATGTATTTGTGTGTGTGTGTGTGTGTGTGTGTGCTGGGAGAGGGGGTGTAAAAAGGCTGGCACAGATGAACCTCAGACAGGTGGACATCTGTAGAGGACCTCTGCCAGTCCTCTTGCTGAACTAATTAACACATCCATGACATCAGAGCAGTATTTGGCCCTGACACACAAAACACACACACACACACACACACACACACAGAGCATGTAGTGTGTATGGCTGGAAATTGTCTAGCTTTAAGACTGCTTTGTCCAACAATGTGTAAAATCTCTCAAACCGCAGACAACAATCAAAAAGCACTTAAGGATTTATCCAGCTCAAAATGTGTTCATATGTATGACTCTGCAGCATCCAAACAACTGACCGTAGCTTGTGGGCAAAATATCGCCTTGCATTATAATTGTAAGTTTTAGAGGGAAAAAGTGCCTCATGGCTATTGTTATGATGAAGTATTAATATTATAGGGACCTGTGCTTGCTTAATTACTATATGCTGTGAAATGTATCTGTGTGTTAGAACAATGAGCATTTATCATGTGGAATCTGTAACACCTGTGGAGCGAACACCAAGTAGCCTGTGCTCCATTAGGAAAGTTATTTTGCAAACCCCCACGCATGTCCTTGAAAGTTTGACTCACTGTATGAAACACTCTGCACTCCTTCACCTCAGAGGGAACTGCGCTTCATCTTTGAGATGTGCTTCCCCCTTGCGCATATAAGAATTACTGATTCATAATATCTATAGTGGTTGACTCTTCAGAAACTTAACAACTCTCTTCCATATAGAAGAATTTCTCCCACAAGCTGAAACCAGAGGAGAAGCTTCACAGCCCAGAGGGAGCATGAAATGTACTTTGATCACATTTAGTGATGTCATGAATCACTGCCGCTGACAAATATACCACCTCTCATAGCAACATATGGCGTCATACGGTTTGTTTCATACGCCGCTGAAAAAGCCGTGCTCGTTTGCCGAACAGATGGTCTCGTTGACCCTCGTTATTCCATCAATAAAGTCAGTCTAATGTAATGTCCCAAGTGGTCTCTTTTGGACAGGTGCCTAACACGGGGGCAGGAATATAGAGCGTGAGCTCAGGGACTGGATCTGGTGGCCTGTTCGCTGGACACGCAGCCCGACAGAAACCGACTGACCCCTTTTCTGGAGCTTATTAAAAGCACTGTGGAGCATGCATAGTCCCAAATCAGACAAATGAGTTAGAACAACACTTATCTGGACTCCTAACAAACAGCATGGGATACATATGTGAAGATTCAGATTTGCTCTGAGGGAGGATTTGGCTGACAAGTTATAGCTCTAGGAAAACATATGCTAAGGCATGATTATATGTGCAATATGTTCATATCCAATTTTCCTCTCAAAACATGTTCTTTCTCCACAGTAAATATGGTTCTCCCAGAAATTCCGTTTTTGAGGAGATGATTCCAAAAGCATACTCATTCTATTCACCGGTGACAGTTTTTAGACTTTTTAAAATGACTGCACATTTCTGTTCCAATGCAACACTTCTACTTCTGTTCCTCTCCAGTGGAAACACACCTGACTTTGCCATTTAATCACCAAGCATCAACGACCTAGATCAAGTAACACCATTGCCAATATCAGTGAGTAGGGAGTAGAGAACTCATTGCTTGTTTCCATGTCCTTTCTTTCACGTTTTTCCCTCCTAAAAACTGTTAAGAAGGTAACCAGTTTACTTGAAACTATGCCTTATTTTTCATAACTACTATATATGACATAACCCCCCTATTCTTTCCTCTACTCTGTCAGGCTCAGCATTGCTGGTACCCACAGGGAAAGGAGACTCTTACCTACTATCATGTGGTTGCAGATGTCACAGAAGGTGGGTTTCTTGAAGATGTGCTCCAAGAAGCTGTGAGCGGTGGGGTCAGGCTGGCGTGGAGTGTGGGTTGGGGAACACAATGACGTAGGCACTAGACATGGGATCAGTGAGGGTGCTGCTGGGGCTGGCACAGGGGACACGGGTGGCACGGCTGCAGGTGCCGGCACCACCCCGCAGCCGCTCAGATGTCCTGTGCTGCTGCTGATATCTGACAGGTGCTCTGTCTGGAACTTGACGTCACTGCTGGGCCTCTGAAAGAAGTTGTCGGCGCTCTTGCTGCGGAGGCTCTTGGTCTTGAAGGAGAGCGAGCGTTTCAGTCTTTGCAGCTAAAACAAAAACATGAAAGAGTTTTTTTTAATATGTATATATATATAATTTATAGTTAACAAGTAAGCACTGCTTTCTGAGCTGAAAGAGAACGCCAACAAAAGTAAGGTTCACAATAAACTTGTCGGGTATATGGCTATTTGGCTCCAAAAGAACTTTCAAATCAAAAGTGTCAGTGTTCTACAAATGAGACAGAAGATATGGAGATACACATGTGAACAGCGTGAGGATTCCAAAGGCCAAAGGGGAGCCACTTACTGTACATGGTCAAAACAGGCTCATTAACATTGCGATATGCTCTCTTGCTCATTTATTTCTGACAATGTGAAGTTCTTAAAAAGTACATTGCAGAAGGAGCCTGCTGGTTCTCCATGAAAAGTGCATAAAACACTCCTTATGTGGTGTCCCTGTGAAATACAAGACATAAACCACTGTCTGTCCACCTCAGTGTGATACAACAATCAAATTTCCTCACTATGGTCTCCCTTATCTTTGATTCCATTCATTCAGCACTGATTTATGGAGTGTGCAGAACTCAGACAGGTCAGAGAATAAGAGGGAGAGTGAGCAAGAGAGAGAGAGAGAGAGAGAGAGAGAGAGAGAGAGAGAGAGAAGGAAGATGGCTTGTAACCTGTAACTGTAACCTGTTCATGATGAAGAGATGTTAAATGGAATATCAATCATGACATGACATCTCTTCTAAATTAGCCCTGACCACACTCTAGCAGACTTGCCTGTTTCAGATTGACTCTTAAGCTTCAACACTATAAAAGTTATTGCAAATGGGGAAAAAATAAAATTATTTAAATAATCAATACATACTATAACCTTGCCTGTTCATTTTATTGGTAACCATTTGATTGACAAATTATTTGTTGCAGAGAGCTACACACAAATTCCATAACAGTGTTCAGAGAGAGCAAAAACACACATATCCACAACCATACCAGCCATGAATACACAGACAGAGAAGGGAGTGGAAAATGGACAGAGACCTTGGCGCAGTCCACTCACTGGAGCTGTTTCCCCCTAAACATGTACTCCAAATGAGCGTGACTGCAAAACAGATATCTAGCTAATCCCTTATTCCCTGGCAGACAAAGAGAGGAGAAAACGTAGTTTTGGCTAAGTGTGGAACATACTTGCATAATACAAAATGTCACATAACATTCTGTTTACGTGTTTACTGAAAGATGATTTTGATAATGACAAAAATATTTTTTATTTTTAGTATGACTCACTCTACAAACACTCTTCAGTGAGCATTGGCCCTGTTTGTGCCCTACACTTGCATTAGGAGGACATCAGCCAATCAGAACCAGTATTTCACAAAGGCAGACTTGTAGAGACACCATTACATGCTTGTGTGTATGACTGTGACCTATTGATCCCTTCAGTCAGCCTGAGAACAATCAATCAAAGCCTCACATTCCCAGCCCTGCCCACATACAAGTAAGAATCATGGGAAATGACTGACACTGTCCACATGAAACAGCGGCTTTGCGATATCAACTTATGATGAGGGATGACTCAGATGCACACAGAGGTGGGATGTGTAATGCTAAAAGGTGAAAAAATATGTAGTTGAGGTAAAAATCACACCTTTGCGAATCTCATAACACTCCACTGTATCCAGTAAGCCAGTGAGATGAAAAATGGCCATCTTCTCTCTTTGAATGAAAAAAATTACAGTGTCACAAGATCTATCTCCATCAACATTTAGCTGCCAATTAGGGAGATAACAAATTGTTGAATTCTATGTCAGCTTCATAGTCGCCAATGCCAAACACCTGCAATGCTTTACCTGGTAAAACAGAAATTGTTCATTTTACTTTGATAAAAGTGAATAGCTTGTGTATCAAAAGCAATCCCTTAAGACTGGGAAAAGGCATAACAACTTCTGTAAAAATCCATCCTGGATTCTGGCTCTAATAGCATCTAGCATCTAATAGATTTCACAGAATAGCAGCCATATATTTTCACTTTGTTGTTGCACTACGAACAATGGCTTTCCTGGCCAGGAGGAAACAGTAATAAATGAGAGAGAGGATGCATCAAACAGATTGGGTGGTAACACCTGGCTGGAATGGCCATGCTGTTGACATTTGATTCATCACAAGAGAAATAACTCCACGGACAGTCGCAAACAGAGGCACTCTATCAACCACACAGGAATGGGATGAGACAAAGTAGAGATTATTCCAAAGCTTAATATAACCGAAGCACTTCAGGGATGCACATATATAAAATATTCAACAGTGACACTTGAAAACATTCTAATTAATATGTCTTATTATGAATTATGTTATGAGATTAATAACTATTTTTTCTCCTCTCCTTTTGAACCAGTGTCTGCATGCTTGGGTGGTATCACTGTGGTATGGTAACTGGTAAAATAATATGAAAAGAACAATTTCTGCCTGTGAAGCTGTGTTGGAAAGTATTAAAGTTATTTAAAATGGACCATAAAACCAGAGATAAAACATAGACCAACCACACTCTATAGCTGAAACTTTCTAAAATACTTTTATAAGCTCAATAGACACTTCCAGCGTACTCTATGTCTTGAAGGTGATCTTTGAATTTCAGAGCAAAAGGAGAACAGCAGTGCTTTTGCTCTTCTTACATGGTGGACGACAGTTCATCAGGTTTACAGCCTAGGTTAATTTTACTGATAATCTGCATATGGCAGCAGCCTGGAATGCAGCCCATCATTAGCACAAATTATGATTGAATTCTCTTAGTTTTGATCTTAAATTATAAGGCAAGACTGTTTCTTATTAATATAACACTGAACATGAAAAAGCTATGACGTTTAAAAGAGTTTCGCTGTGTTTAACTTTGAGGACGACAGCAGTGGCAGCTATTTCGGCTGGTTAGTCTCAGTGTTTGTCTCACTTCTGAAGCAAAGTATCCAATTTATCTGCCTTACAAAAACAGACAAGCGTATTTAAATATATTTCCGCTGCGCTGGTTAGGTGAGGAGTTCTGGGACGCCAAGCCTTGTTACTGTTAAACTGTGAAAAACTCTAGAAACACCTTTGCCTAGACATATCCAGTGTTTCATTGTTTACAGTCTGTAATACTTAGGGCAACAGATGACCCACATAACTGACAACGGGCTGAGGAAATGTCAACGTCAGTATCACCAGTAAACATCTCCGCCATCTGAACCCTATTTTACAAACTCGTTCAGTTCATCTTAATTCAACGTTAATATGCTATCTTTTGTCAAACAGTAACGAACAGCATTAACAGTAATCCGTTTTTAGTGATGTCATATAAAGAAAATTAAAGCCGTAAGATACTTGATACTTGATATAAAATACTCGATTTCCTGATAAAATCGTTTGATATCTCTCTTAAATTAAGCGGTCATCGTGTATTTCCGCTGTTCGATTATACATATCCAATGATGGAAAATCAACAGTTTTGACAGCGCGAAGTCATGTGATAACAATAAACACTACTAGAAAATTTCCAGAGGCAATAAATAAAAAGTGTAAGAAGAACCTTTTAAAGCCTATGTAGTACAATATTGTGACTGCGTAATAAAATGTCTGCGTAATGCTTTGAAAATATTGCATGCAGTGTGAATCGGTGAAGTCCTAAACCCTTACTGTTTTTAAGCACCCGGGCAAGGTGAGAAGGGGGTAACGTACCTTTGATTCTTGATGACTGATGGACGAGGGAGACTGAGGCATGTCATGCTGGTCACGTTCATTTTCTTTACCAATACTATCTCCCTGCAGCATGTTCACCGGGGGAATCATGTTTTTAAGTCAACAACGATAAAATAGCGTACTGGTCGCAGGACCTCGGATACCACTGAACTACCAGTTATTTCACATTTTTCCCACGCGACTTAAGTTTTCAAGCGTCTTTAGAGCCACGTCATGGAAACAGTGCACCTCACAAAGAGAGAGTCCGTTAGTCCGAAATCTGTGGTTTTGTTTGTGGTCTTCAACTACGTCCAGTATTTCGTTGTGACGGACTAGGCTACCTCACTAGAAACGAGCGAGTGATTTTTGTATCACAAAAATGCAACAGCACGTTTTGTTGCACTTATCCGAGATCTTTTCAGCAATAATGCTACTTTCCGTTACTTTTTCCTTGCGTGTTACTGTCACAGCCTGTTTAAGTAGTGCGTCTCTCGGCGCGGTTAACTTAAACTGGAGATTATTAGCGGCAGTGTCCTGCTGCGCTGTTGGATGCGACTGTCACATAGTGTTTGAGCCAATGAGCACACCTGGGGGAGGAGTCTGGAAGTGATACAGCAGTCTACATCCCTTGTGTCAAATGGTATTTACAAGGTATGCTTGCTTATGTAGGCCGGAGTCGACCGACAACCTTCGCAGGGAGTGATCGTATCAGTCTTTTATCAAAACTGCATTTGTTTGTTTGCCTGATAATAAAGTTACAGCAACTCTGAGTGTTGTTTTCTGTAATCGTAATTGTCAGTATTAATCCAGTCATCCAAATTCATCTCTTCATTAAGGAACAACTGTGAGAAAATTTTTTTTTCTTAGGTTCTTTTGCACTATATATTTTAATGGTAGTCTCCGCACTTTATCTCTTTATCTGTAGACGGACAGACAGACACATACACACACAGACACACACACACCCACACGCACACACTCATTCTCCTCTGTCCTGTAGCGCCCTTGATATCGTACTGTCGAAGACTGCAGCTATTTTGTGACTTGAATTGTAAACCGCAGACTTAGACATTTGGATCAGAACGGTGCTTTATGAAAATCATGCTGAGTCTGACAAGTCCAGATGGCAGTTTTACTTAGATTTTTGGTTGCAAGGAAACATTTCTCTCAGCATACAAATACTACATATGTGAATACTAAAAGTGTTTTCTTCTCTTCTTCATCACACAGCCTCATCAAATAAAAGAATAGCTGCCAGCTTTTATAAACTCAAGGATGACAGGGGCATCACAGTAGCAATTTCTCACATTCCACAAAAAACTTGTATTCATCTTAATGCTATATTTCATGAGTTACATGTGCACCACATCTTATAATTGACCATTTAAGAGCTATATATATATATATACACACACACACACACATTTTTTTTAATAATCCTGTTGGAAAAATTCAAAACCCTGTTATAGTGAAACTGCAATCAAATAATAGAGCTTCAGTTCAACACAGCTGTATCGCTTTCAGCAGTTTTGTTGTCAAAATGTAGTGTGAAAACAGATTGCAAAAATTCCTTTTTAAAGAAAAGACAACATGTGTGAAATGACATTACAGGGACATTATAGCTGCGCTCCATATCACTGTATAATTCAGAACTGATCCTTGCTGTTAGCTCTCAGACATCTACAGCCACTGCCATGAGTAAAAGCCAGATCAAACAATTTACTGTAAGAGAATGGTTAAGAATCAACAAGTATGACTCAGTCAAGGTGACTAGATGCTGTGAGGTAATTCATAGCAACAAATGATCCATTTCCTGGAATAAGAAGAGTGAGAGAGGAATGGAGAGAGCAAAGAAAGAAACGAAAAAAAAGGCTGTAATTTTCAGCCTCAGCTGCAGCCCATGACTGGGAGTTAATGGCTTGGAGAGATGGGGAGTTAATTATATAGGCTGATAGATCTTTACTGAGACACAAAGGCTAAAATCCAACAGATCTGGTCAATGTCTCAGCACATGAAACTTCAGCCATTTTCCTGTATTCATGTTTGATACATACTCATTTTGTTTTCATTATCATTTTGTCATTGTGTCATGTTTTAGGACTTTCAGCAAGCATACAATATGACTGAAGCTTAATGGAACATTGGTGTTAGGTTTTTTTTTTTTTCCTCCACTGGATCAGATTGCAGATTTATGTTATACCATAGACTGCCATCTACAGGTCCCTAGTTTGTGGTTACTGTAAAAAAACAAAACAAAAAAAAACAGTTTAAATTGTGTTTTCAAATCTACAAAATGAAAACAATGTAGTCTAATTTAATCTTAGTCTAATCTAATATATATATATATCCAGAGATAATTAAATTAAGAGAGTAAAGATTTTTACACTTAGAATAAAAAAATATGACCTTTCATGGGAAGGCACTCCATTCATAAAAAAAAAAAAAAAATAGTAAGTTACTAAGATACTGTAGATCCACATCACTTACTCATATATTTCTCCCCTGTGGTGCAAATACTAACACATTAACAAAACTGTGACAATATCATTTATTTTTATATTCATATTTATAGAAATGCAAAGCCAGATACTTTTGACAAAATGGCCTGCAACTATCGAGTCTTATGTTGTCCCTGATATTACCACTTGTTGTGGCTTATAATAGATACCATAGCCTGTATCTTAATGGCACACTATTGAAAAGGAGGTCACATTGGTATCATTTCATTCAGTGAATTCATTTATAGAACTGCCTCTGCGATTACAAAGTCAGTTCTATAAATAATGAAATACCAAAATAGTCATGCAAAATTCCACACATAAGATTGACATTTCTCTTTGCAATTCTCTGACATTTGAACAATTCTGAGGGGCTGTGATATTTTTATCCCCATCCATTAATGGATGGATAGTGATGTCACAGCAGAGTTTTGAAAGCAGTAAATGTGAACAGGAGGGTGTAGGTGTATTGGCTGTATGTGTTATGAGTTTGTGAGCAATGTGATACAATTCACCAGAGCATTGTCTGGCCCTGTATGATTATGTCACAGAGGGCTAATGCTACAGCCTCAAAACACAGAGAGACAGACACACAAACAGACAGACACAGACACAGACACACACACGCACACACACACACACACACACACACACACACACACACACACACAAAATTTAATTATTAATTACTTTCATCTCTTTTTCAATTTTTTTCCTTTGAAAAATAATCAATGATTCATTTATCAATAAATCAATAAAGGAAAGTGATATGATGGAAAGTGATGAAAATAAGTTTCTGTTTCAGTCATCTAAAAATGTAATCCAAGCCAGGCTTGCCGAAATAATGGCCCTATTTGCTGATGGACCAGTTTACACAAATATGGCACTGTTCTTTTTAAATGACTGCTCCTGTTCTGACAGCAGGTGACCCAAACATGGACCAGTGTAAACTCCGTTCCCAAAGAGAGGCCTGTGTTTGGGTTGGTTCAGACTATGAACACCGAAAAAAAGGAGTGCTGTAATCCTTTTATCCATAACTCATTGTGTTTAATGCTCTATAGCTCTTGTTAAAGTATGAGACAATGCAGTGTAATCATCCAATAAACATGAATATGTATTTAAATCAGCAGATCATGAATATTATCAAAAAGACATGATGTTTTGACATTTTGTGTTCCTGGCACTCCTCCTATACAGAATTCTATCAGAAAATGTGTGTGTGGGGCAGGTACACAGGTGTAACCAGGTATACAAAATGACATCTGCTATGAACACAAATTCAGTCAAGAAAAACTGGCCCTCATAGTAATGCTGTTTCTGAAGCTATTAAAAAAAACATTGCTTTGTACATCACAACACAATTATTCTGAGGACATTATGCAACCTCAACAGTGGGAACCACCAGATCCTAATGTGAATCCCTGCTTCCGTTCAGGGCTTTATTTTGGGACTTGCTAAGTTAAGCATGTGTGAATGACGCTCTGTAGGAATTCTGTTCATTGGCTGTTTGGTAGGATGGCATTGCTGAGGTGTGAATCGTGGATCCATCTTCTCAATGCCACACTGAATATTTAATGCTTCACACAGATGGTGAGAGTGATTGCAGACACCCAGGCCACTAAGCTGCTGAATGCAACCCTCCATTTCTGCACTGGGACTATCTATTCTCTCTGCTCCTATACACTGTTTCAGTCCTCAAAGCCATTCTTGTGTTATCCAAATTGAAACTATTGAAGCTGAAACTATTATTGTGAGAGCCAGAAAGCATACAGAGGGTGAAAATAATTATTCCTCTATGTATGGTCAATAACAAAGCTTTTTTGTTAGTGCACTGGGTTTACTGCTTATTTTTTTTATTGAATTCAAAATGTGGCAATGTGTGTGCTTTATGACTCTGTTAGGTGCTGTAAGGAATGGCCCATAAGAATTTGTATCTGGGAACAGTATTCTGATCATGCATATATTTGCCATTGCAATGTATGTTTCTCAAAAGCAAATACATCACAGGGTGTATCTGACTCTCTTAGACAAAAAGGTCCTAAGGTTCTATTTCAATGCACGCACACTGGCTCTCTCTTTCAATGCACGCACACTGGCCCAAAATGACATTTTACTTCATTCGTCAAAAGTTATACTTTGTTGCTTTTGCCAAAAGAGACATTTGCTCCTTTACTTTTAAACAGAAAAGACTAAACATGTCACATAACTATTTGAGAACTTTGTCACTGGTGTGTAATGCAAGGGATAGTAACTACATTAAGTAAGTCCCAAAAGAAGTCCTGAGGGTTAAACTGCTACCATTATCATCTTCCCTTCAGTAGAATGAAAAAATGCACAAATCCCTTGTGTAAATAAACAACCTATTTATACATCCAGTACAACATGAACATTGAATAGTCTTGTCCAAGGGAAGATGTCAGTGTAGAGCAGCACCATACACAGTGTTGTGCATAAGCTTTCTACTTTAAAATGATGAAGAGGGAAGATATTCTCATTTGTTCAGTGTTGACAGCAGTACATCTAACCACGGCAATGCACTGATCACAGTATGCTTTGTGTTTCGGCCTGGAAAATGAAAACAAAATAATTTATATGAAAGTCTCATTTCTTATCACAGGGCAAGACAGACAGCACATCAAACAACCTATCAACATCCGACCACTATCATGAAATTTCCAGTCACTTTTAAACCAAACTGAAAAAGGAAACTGTTACATCTGATCAGGAACCATAACCTTGAATGTTTTTAGCCTAAAATGAATTCTTGATGACACTTGCCCAGCAATCCAGACTCTGTGGGTGGTGGAAACACAGCAGGCAAACATTATAATGTATTAGATGGATCCCCTAAGAAGTTCTCCCGTGCCTCAGTGCTAATTAAGTCGGGCCATAATGAGGGATTTAAACCTGGATCCCTGCAGGTTCTGTGGACTAGTGGGAGAGGGGAAGATGGCCAATTCTATGGGTCATTTTGAAAAGCAGTTTGGTTAAAGCATTTTTGAAGCCATCGTGCACATCACCTCCCCACCTCCTTTGCATAGTGCAAGTCTTAAAGCATGAAATTATCATTTTGCCTGTGCAAACAAAATGCATTTAACCTTTTCGCCTTTTTCTCTCACTTAGGCCTATTCCTGAATATCACCTGTATCTCTCAGATGTGAAAATCTATACCCATTCCTTTGATCTGACTGTTGCAATATAATATATGAGAGGGAACAAATGTTATGCTAAAAAAAAAAAAACCCTAATAAGACACCCTGAGACCCTAAAACCTAATAATTTTTTACAATATAAGATATTATGTTACCAGATATGAAACAGTGCTTGTTACTAATTGTGCTTAGAGACTGGGTCATTTTCCCAGCTTTCTCTTCAAGTATGTCTCCCTACACTCTGACGCATGTCTGACCCCCCAAAGACTGCAATGTTGCTGTTGCCTCTGGTCTCGGCTGGTGGTCGGCCTTTCTCTCTCTCTCTCTCTCTCTCTCGCTTTCTGTGTGTGCGCCAGGCTAGCACTAATGAGGCTACAGATAGCAGGCTAAAAACAGCACAGTCTATCCAGTCCTCCATTCCTCCCTCTCTTGACTAAAAGCATATCCCCACATACAGTCTCACAGAGCTAGGAGCTCATCTCCGCTGAGCCTTCCTGCGCACATACACACTCAAATGTCACTCAGACTTCTTAGTTAGCAAGGATGAGATGTCAACAGTGCAGAAATCTAACAGAATTTGTTTTCATTTCTTTTTAAGTTGAGTCGAAGCTGAATATGGAGTTAAATCCCAAATGAACAAACGATTGAAACAGAGAATAAATTATGAGCTCAACTGACTAGCCATCATCCAAAGCTAATCTTGTGAAGTTGAAGAATGACTGCAGGATTTTCTCAAAAGGCATTCACTGGACTTTTAAAATTGCAAGGTCTGCCAACATATAATAAAATATTCATTTATGAATCACGTTTTAGTGAGTCGAAGGCCAATTTGTTCTTGATGAGGCACAAATATTACAGTCTTTGAGGGATGGTGCTTTAAAAGAACAACATGTTTTCTCCACAGTTCTGAGAAAAGATTCTCAGTAAACACATGACACAGACTGAACCTGACACAATGGAAAATATTTGTAAATAATCATGAAAATCTGTGTTCCATGTGTTGCTAACAGAATCCCTAGAGCTTGAGGTTTCAAATGAAGCACCAGGGAATCTGTAATAATAGCCCTTTACAAACCCCATCTAATGAGCAATGTGAGATTTATGCTATAGGCCTACCAAAGCAAACATGTCTGTTTTCTTTACATATTTACATGATGAATCTTTTTAACTCTCATTTAACACCTATTTCTGATTTCTAATATCTAGAAAATTGAATTGCCCATGAGCAAATAATCGCCAAGAATTTGATCAAGTTCATAACAGATATGTCTATTATATCTTGAGTGGTTGGAACTGTTATCTGATGCCTGGTTACTACCTAAATAGAAATTGCTTTGTATTGATGTATGGATTTATAAGCTATATTTGTGTAAGAGCTTTTAATATAAACTGTTTAAAGATTTCCCTGTGAGGATCGATAAAGCCTAACTTAAAAAAAAAAACAAACACATTCTGTGAGTAACACACAGCCAATCTCAGCTTCAGAGCTAGAATATTCTCAGGGTGCAGCCTCTGCATTATAAGTGTATGGATTGTATGTGTAGAATTCAACTTAAAAGAAATGAAATAGAACTTAAGCTGTGATAGGAAAGAGAGAAAAAGTTCAGAATATATATTTTCAAAATAAACCTGATGCATTTATGCCCACATTGTCCGCCAGGCAAGACAAAGAGTACAAAAGCTTCTTATGTGACCACAGAGATGTCAAACACAGTCCTCTGTCATAAACACGTCCCTCCTTTGAACTGTAAAAGTCTGAAGTCAGCAGTCCCCATTTACAGGCCTGAAGGGAATATTTACTTTCATTTTCAGGAACACCAAGTGCTTGAGCAACGCAATGATTAAATCAGTCATCTCAGTAGAATTATTCATTGCTGTGACAGGCTAGAACATGTAAAAATTATAGCTATAAATATTTCATGAAAAGCCATGATTCATTGGTCACTGGATATGACTGGCTTGTTTCTGATGTGAAAAATAGTTACTTACCCACCAGTGGCCATGTATTCACTGAGTTATGCTTAATGGTTTCATCTGGGAGCCTCTGTCTAAAGCAGTCATCACTGAATCAGAAGTGAAGGAGGTAACTAGACACATCCCGCTACTAATCATGATTCTCGGGTTATTCATGTTTCCAGCGCACAAAAGATACAATCAAATGTTACAGATGTGTCAGATTCGTGAGGTTATTCAATTCCTTGTTTCTTTTGTTGGTTTGGCCTTTCAGAGTTATTTTGTATTTTGGCCGGCACTGGTTTTCCAAAAACATGTTTTTCAAGTTAAATGAAAAGCTGATTCATCAAACAGTGCTAAGGAAACATTTCATATGTGTCCCAGAAACAGAGGGGTCAATTTGTGAAAAAACAAAACCTCAAACATTGTTATCTTCATAATCACTTTGAAAAGACCGGTAGAATAAAATCTCAAGAATTAAATTATGGAACAGAAGCCTTTTACAATATAGAGATGTGAATTCAGTTGCCAGTTCTAGTGTGATTCATATTCAAAACTGAACAACTTCATTCTTCCTGTAAACACTGGAACACATTGAGTGTGATTCAGTCAAATTCACAGATTACCATAGCAATTTATTTACTGACAGAGTACAACAGTTGCAAGTGCTTACTTGTCTGTTATAATACAGTGTTCTGTACCACTGTTTCCAAATTGCTCCACATTTGAGGTGAGTATGAGAGTCCCATCTGTTTTCTCTGGCAGAAAAAAAAACCTCTCACAACGATTGCTAATCGAAACGTGACCCTTTGCTGCTGTGGAGGCGGAGGAAGAGAAAAGCAGAAAGATGATGTTTTTTTTTTTCTTCCCCCTCTTTGTCTTTGAAGTGAATGTGGAGTCAGCTGGCAGCAGAGAAGGTCTGGGGTCTCGCCAGACGTGATGAAAGGACAGAGCCCTGAATCAAACCAATCACGACAAAGGTGTGAGGTTTGGTGTAGGGATGACGTCCTGAAACAGGACTACAATCATATCATGCTCCAGTTAATCTGAACATAAATGTGAACTTTGTCTGCCTGAGTTACATGTGCATACCGATGCATCACTGAGAGAATCACATCACGAAGCAAAGTATATCATTAGAGAGACCGTAGTACTGCCATATATTTACCAATGACGTATGATGATATAAATACCGGCATGGATCAACAATGGTACAGAATCAGGTCATTTTAGCTACAGACACATTTATGAAGTGCAACTACGTGTCTTTGACTGATTTAAGCCATTTATATACTAGACAGTATTTCTACCTGAAGTAAGAAATAATACAAGACCAAAAAGAGACTTAAACAAGGATTGAATCCAAGGCATCCACAGATCTAGTAACGCATTGTCGGTCAAGCCTATATGCACCAATACAAAAAGCTTGAGGCAGTATCAAAAGATAATCTTTTAACTCAAAACTTTTCATCCACACTCTCATTCGGACAGAATGTAAAGTGTACTATAAGACCCTTGAGGGGAGCTGAGGCCTATTGAGACCTATTGAAGCCCAGTTTTGGGATAAACGGCATGAAGACCCAATCAGTTCTGCCACATTGTGTCCGGCAGTACATTGTCAGCGCTAAAATGTCAAAAAACATAGATCATAATTATTCCATTAACCAGACTATGAAAAAAAACAGGTACCCTAAAGAGCAATCAAGTCATCATAAAGATGTTCTGTATGTTTCACACTATATCACTATATCTCTCTAAGGACCATGAGAAGAAAGACACAGAGACTCTCCTTCCTGGAAGTCCAACAGCCCAATGATTAATGTCAACACCTGATAATAAGACCAGCCGTGGATTACTCTGACCACTCACTTTTGGCTTTGTTTTTAAGAGAATAACTGTATGAAACACTGAAAATCCATGAGATCTCAGAAAGCTATCACAGTATCTCTGTGAATCCTTGTTCCTTTCCTATCATATCCGCTGATAAATTATGCCATAAGGATATCAGAGAGCTCTGATGTTTGATGTGGGACAAAATGATGGAATTGTAATGAACACTTCAATGAAAAGAGATTTCTGAGAACCATCGTCGACCGAAACCCTTCATTCGCTCAGCAAATGTATCAGAACTGATCAAACAAAAGACAGACCATCAAAAAAACACAGCTTTATCAAGGGAAAACATGAAGAACAACTACAAAACATTTTGATTTGGGATACTCGCTTTGATGAAGCTCCCATGGTTTTCAAGAACAGTGTAATTCATTTCGAATGTGTGTGTCTGTGTGTGTGTTTGATGGGGTGTTCTCTAGGCATCTCAACAACCACTCCTGGGGATGCCTGTGTTGAGTTATATCCAATTGCTCACTGTTGCTATGATACCTTTTCCTGATTAACGATTTCATGAGGGAAAACGGGGAACATACAGAGAAATCGGAAACTCCATCCATTAAGTTTTACATCTGTCCACTCAGCTACAAAATCCTTGCCAGAATAATTAGGGTTTCTTTTTTCATGTCTTTTCCTTCCATCTCTCAATTCATATCTGTCTGTCTGCACATACAATACAAACTTACAACCTTATTTCCTCAGGTCGTTCAGCTGTCAGTCAGTAGTTATCTCATTGGTTAAATTGAAACACTAACATTGAGTTAGTTTTGCATTGTAAACCTTAAATATGTCATAATGTATTCAATGTTTTCCCTTCACTTCCTCTCCCATCACTAACAATTACCCTGTCAGATTCCTGTTCATATTTACTGATGGTATAACATTGTGCTACACACTGCTGATGCTAAAACACCAAATGGCTAGAAAATGAAAAGCTTAGAACTGTATTGAAATAAGGACATCTTGAATTGGTATGCCCTTATACTCGCTCTATTGTTTATCACTTGTCTGTTGCTAAGGAAATGCGTTAAGAAACTCTCCAAGCAGAGATGCAGTTTAAGATGTCCAGAGATCTCTGCCTCTGGTATTTTTAATCAAGCCTGTGCCCATTCTTACCCATCGTAACCGTAATGTTCTCATTACCTGGGCCATGTGTCCTATAGCAACTTCAATCCTCTGGTAGGTATGCCCGGATCATCCCTGACACAGAGAAATTCAACCTAATTAAAAAGCTTATTCACCTTAAAAAAAAAAATCCATTCAAAAGACACTAATCAGATACCTTTAGTCACATTGTCGTATAATGATACTTTACAAGAAGTATACTTTATGAAAGTTCAAGAGAAATAAAGACATTACAGTTATGCTACCAGAAGCCATTTGGCAAAAGCTGCACTGAGTAAATGAGAAAATAATATTATGTTGCCCAGTCTTGTTGCCCATGATAACTGCCTCATTAACTGTTCTACACTAACAACTGACAAAATAGCTTGGCTGGATATGGATGTCATCTGTATGTCACAGTTACACCAATTAAAAATAAATACAAAATAACTTCATTCAAAAAACCGTTGACAAAGGAGAGAAAGACCTTTATGGGCTAAAAAGTGATTTAAACAAAGTTTGAAAACTTGCTACTGCCCCTAGTGGTGTCACATTGACCAGCATTGGCCTCATGGACTGCAACATTGAAAGAAGCACCCAGTTACTGCAAGTCATAAAACCGTTTCTAAGCTAACACTCTTACTGACTCCTCCACTAAATATTAAGTCCTCCAGATGAACTCCTAAAGATGGATAGCATAAGTATCATTCACCAAAAAAATAAATGAGAGACTAACAGAAGCTCACACTCTTCATGCATATCCAACAGGTTTCACACACAGGCAGCTAAAAATGTAATCATCACCAACTCAACCCATTCATTGTAGCGTAGACACCAATGTCACACCTGACTGAATTTTCACATCTTATTCAACACATCTATAAAAACACAATTGCAGAGGTGTGGTGGAAGGCAGCATAGTTAACAGTCTTTGAAGTGTTCAGACCATGTCATGGATTACGAAAAACGTGTCAATGTCACTCGGAGGTTGGTATTTATAGCCTTAACAAGGCGACATTATGACACTGAACTCTATTAAACAAAGTCTCCATAGACATCTCCTAGCATCAAAAATAGACAAGATCTGCTTTCTAGGGGTGAGGAGTGACAAAGTAGGCCAAGGACTCACACAGAAAATAGGCTCTGCTGGTGGCCTGAATCGACTAAGACCTTCGAGAGAAAATGAGTCGAGGGGGAAAAAAAAGGAGGTTAACAAGAATCTTCGAAGTTTTGAGTGTCCCTCAGGAAGTATGAGAAGGAAGGCTTTCATAGATTTCAGAAAGGTAGCAAAAGTTCAGCAGCAGAGGAGGGGAGTTCTTGTCTGTCTACCTGACAGTTTATGTGAGTATGAAAGCAACCTCTTGCTGACAGGGCACGGCTAAAGACAGCTGGCCTGACAGTCTATGGTCTGTCTTATCACTTCAGCCATGGAAGACTTATTAACCACACGCTTCAATCTGCCCAAATGTTGCCTCAGTGACAGGACAACAGAGGAGACTGAGTGGCATTATGGCACAAAAACAGCAGGTGGCTTTAAACACAGAAATGTCATGATCCCCCCCCCCCAACAAAGTTTTGACTACCTGTATGCTGATCATAACTTATAACAAATAAACATGTTTATTTCATAAAAACACCGTATAATAAATCATATCCCTAATGAAACTGTATAGGGTCCTCCAAATATTGTTTTTCTTTATTTATACATTAACATTAGTTGATATATCATACCTATGCTGACCAATCTATACATCATTGATGCACGGCACTCAAAGTGCATCCAAAGATTTACAGCAAATGGCTTACAGTAAAATTATGCTATCAGTGCTGCCCCCCTGTGGTCACACGATGACACTGTAAACTACATGCAATTAGTCCCGATGGAGGACTGTGCAGTTACAAAGACATTTCAATTAGCAAAGGCAAGCATGGAGTAGAAACGAGCATGATCAAGTGTCAAACCATCAATCTACTTTATTCACCTTTACATAACTTCATAAGCAGAATCTTCACCTGTTTGCCAAACATATATATATAAATTGCACACATACACCTCAGGGAGGATATGATAAGAACAAAGCAACTAGTGAACTGAAATAACTGTGGAGACTGAAAAAGCAGAGTGAGTGAAAAAGCTTTCCAATTGCCTTTAAAAAATGAAACAAGCATTCTGTTATAAAAACCGGACTAAATTAGATCTCTCTGCTACATGTTTGTATTGCAGTATATTTGGTTTGACTATTACCACATGAATAAAATAACATCATACCAATTATTTCAGCTGCAAAATCTACCTTATGATCTCTTTCACAGTTTGCATACCTTATGTGTAATTATTAAATTGTAGCTGGTTTGTATAGTTGGACTGTCTTGTTAGGGAAAACAAATACAGTACAATCAGAAGATGCACATCTAAGCAGTTGTCTAATGATATTGCCCAGTTGCCAGTTTATGCCACATTAAACCAATTCTACAGCAAACAGTAAGTTTACAAAGCACAGGACCGCCTTTGACTGTACTGTACACTCATTACAACTACATATAAAATATACAACCACACACATCAAACTTCACATCATCAAAATTCTGAGAACAAATTATTATTCTTCAAAATGTGTAGTAAAAAACTGAGCTCCTCTTACAGCAGATAACTCTGGTGCATACCAGCAGCTTCATGACTGCACCAAAGCTCTGTTCTGATTTATAAATCCCCTATGTGAAATACATATAGTTCTCCATGATGCTAGCCTACTCCTGTGCTTCAGCTGAGAAAATCAAGAGTCAAGCTTTCTGATAAGATCCAAGAGACAAGCTCATAGTTGGTGTTTTTTTTTCCCTTAACGAGTTGCAAAACATGAAACAGAAAGCCTTGTTAGACTAATGAGACTACCATCTGATTCCTCCTATAAACCAACCAAAAACGGGTCCAAACTATCAGGGCATCGGCAAAAGGTTGGGCCTGATAAACACGGGTGGGCAGGCTGGAAAAGTCACACTTGATGTGCCGATGAAAAATATAACAAATACAAAACAAAAAACAAGAGAACGCTTGGAGTGGCAACAGTTTTTTTCTTCTATGAAAGGCATCAAATAGAACATTTGTAGATACAGACCACACAAGTGTTGTTGTTTGTTCACTTCAAACTTTTGTATTTGCATCATGGCACACATGCAAGGACATCCTCACCTCACGAGTCACCCATACATTTCACTCTGTGAGGCTGTCAACATGTCTACAGTCCCCAAAATCCCTTCAGACTGACATTACAGGCAGCTATATCTTGACAGCAGCAAACAGGAAAGAAAAAAAAAAAACACACTACACCAGTTTAACAACTGACTTATAATCTGCTGAACAACAACAACTGTGGGGTTTTTTTGGTTCTCCACAGCAAACAATATGATTCACATTTAGTAGTCTCGTTTCACTTGGACTTTTGCTGAACTTGTATGTTCTCACCGGTTGCCTTGTGGCCAGATACTTGTAAAATACAAAAACCTCTAGTGAATTGGGTTTGATGTACCCAGATAATCAATGGAAAACAACGTCAAGCTACATTTGATGGAGCACTTCAATCAAATGTATGCAGGGCACATGAAAGAACCATCCTGCACTGCAAAAAAAAATCTTTGCCTTTTAAGTTACTACTAAAATAAAACAGAAAAAGTGTTTGTATTGTGACACCGCATCACTCATCAGGAACAACTTCAAGTAAATCATACAGGGAACAGGAATGAACTAGAGAGGGTCGATATAAGGGTAAAACCTAAAAAAAATAAGAGGATTAATTTGAGAACTTCAGTTTTTCTTCTTAAAGTATATCCACAACAAATGGTAAACTACTGTCCATCCTGGATCTCGAGAGGGGCGGGAGCACATGGAGTACTAGAGAAACAGAAGAGATCTTACAGGCTCCTTGATACTATGGTCATCCTACTCAGACCACGAAAAGAAGAAAACTGAAAGAGCAAGGCATTAATTGAGATGGAAAGGGGACACTGCAATATGAATAAAATAACACTGACCTATCATTCATTTAACTGTTGGCAGCATGAAAACTAATGGAAAAACATAAATTCAGACATACACTCATGCATACACTCAGTCATATTGATTGCTGATGCTGATAAAGGAAACGTGAAGAGCACATGGGTATCCATAGAGTGCACCAGGCAAGCAGGAGAGCCATTCCTCTTCCTTTGAGCCTAGACAGTGCTGGGTGGCCTTGTGTGAGCGGGTGGAATAGATCTCTGGGGTACTGTTGCTGTTGCTGCGGATGGGGAATAATTGGATCTCCTTGGCCACACGGTCCACGGGCACAGGCCTAGCAACAAAGGATGAAGAACGATTTGAGAGTGATCGTTTTGCGCAGACAGCGAGGAGAAAACGGTGGTATAAAGATGGACTATGAGCCGATCCATCTAAATGGACACAGGTTTTCAGCCACTGCTTTAGAGAGTTGCGACTGTACTTAAACAACATGGGAAACTTTTTTTTTTTTTAAGAGACTGAAAAATTCCTTTAATTTTGTTCTTACACGGAAAAATGGGTCTGGTGGGTGATACACAGACGACTACTTCTTTACGCTTCCAATGTCCTCGGCTTTCAGAGTAAACTTCTTTCTCAGAGCTTCAGAGATGAGTGAAGCAGAATCTTCCTCCCTCAGAGAGGTGCAACCACGGTTATACCTGCAGAGATTTACCAGAACATTCTATGTCATGGAAATATTTTAGGATTGAGACGTTAAATGAGACAAAAGGGAAACCTTGCAGCTTTTCATCACTGAGAGATACTGGAAGATTGTATCATCATATTCACAATTATTCAGCTGTGCTGACAAAAAAATAATCAGTGCTTAGTGTAACATGCATATGTTTTCATACTGAAAGTCAATAAATATTTTAATACTGGGCTGAAAACCATAATTAGGACACAGCTTGAGCTCTCAGCTGACTGACCTGTCTTTGCTCATCTTCATGCGATTCATGTCTCTAAGGATGTCTGTGACGTCTGCAAAACTGGTGGACTTTGACAGTGACACCGTGTCCTCTTCTGCCTCCCGGAAGTCCATGCTGGGACGGTCCAGGTCAAAAGTCGCAGAAGCGGTCATGGAAACTGGTGGTACAGGATCAGGCGCTAACTCCGATACTTCCTCCTCTTCGTCTTCCTCTACTTCTTCCTCCTCCTCAGTCACATCGCTGATGACGAAGGAGGCGGTAACAGGCGCATGCTGATAAGCTGCCATTTCAAAGTGGGCCATGGAGAAATCCACGGTGGTGTCATCCGGAGATAAAATGTCAGGGGTCAAGGGGTTTGAACCTTAAAGAAAAAGACAAACAACAATTAACAAGTGATTTATTGAAACCTGAGAAGTTTTTGGTTTAAATGACTAGTGATTGGTCTGCATAGACTGTTGGTTACAGTAATAATTTTTTGTGTGTACAGTCACATGCACATGTGCAAAGAATATTACCAAATCTGATTCAAAGCAATACAGGATGCCAGTCATGAACCTAAGCTCTTACGTAATGCAAAGCACTCGAAATTACTTCTTCCTTTAAAAATCATTGTCCTATTTTTAGTGGTGGTATTTAGTAACACTAACAACATTATGCAATGAAGACAGTCTCCTGCTATTTTTAATTTAAAAAATAAATGCATCTATGTTAAAAGGCTGTCCCCTCTGATTCTGTGCACATCAAGTCTGTCTGGTAACAGAATCCCTCTCTCACAGTTATCCAACAAACAAAAGTTCAACACTAAATTCTTCCACGTCATCCATGCTCTATTTTGGAAATAGAAAGACCCTTGGGGCCCTCCAGGATGCGTCACCTGAATCTGCTGAGATGATTTTGGCGATCTGGGCCCTCAGTCTGCTAAGCTCATCCTGCAGGGCGGTGGTGCGGTTCAGTGCAGTCAACCCTGGTTTCTTCAGGCCCTCCACTCTCTTGCCTTCACGACGGAAGTTGGGCACGGATGAGTTTCTGTGCAATACTAAGAGGGGTGTTGGCCTCCACTCGTGCCTAAAGGGCCGTGTGTCACTCCTGAACATTAGGGAAGAACCATTCAATGTTTAAAAAACGTAGTTTAATGAGCCATGAATGTGGCTTAGCTGGTCACTGACTGAAAAAGAAGAGCCACTCATGCCAAGTTATATCGTACTGACATGTCTTTTCATCGTTATTTTAGCTTTCTAAGTGGTCCCATGGTTTTCTGTAAGACCTCACATCAAAAGGCTAAACAATGTTTCATAATCATTACAGCAACAGAGAAAAACCCACCTAACTCGGGCGTAGGTCT
This sequence comes from Chanos chanos, assembly GCF_902362185.1. Classification (NCBI taxonomy): domain Eukaryota; kingdom Metazoa; phylum Chordata; class Actinopteri; order Gonorynchiformes; family Chanidae; genus Chanos; species Chanos chanos. Next base: position 20,500,103 of record NC_044504.1, read on the forward strand.
CCTCCTCATCCGCAGCAATCCAGGCAATATCTGCCAATGTGGGAACCATTGGGCCATCCATGGGCTGCCGTGGCGGGAGGCCAGGTAGCTCCTGGGAAGTTAAGATAGGAAGAGTTCATGAAAATGATGTCACATTGACTGACACATGTCATAAAATGTCTCACAAAAACAGAATTGCTCTAAGTCCTACATATCTTCATGATGAATGAATGATATTCAGTCTGGGGGAAGCCTGTTGCATTTGTAGGTGATGCAAAACTTCCTACTGTTAATTGTAAGACCATGGGAATTCCAGCTTATTGACACTCAGTTTGTAATGTATGCAATATGGAAAGATAATTCTGTCTACCTGGAAACAGGCCCGGGGGCATGGCTTTAAGGGCAGCGTGGAGCCGATCCTTCTCACCACACTACGAGTTGATCCATGAGGTTTATTCTGCCAAATGGGGATCACCTCCTGTTGAATGGAAGGAATACATAAATACAGAGGACCAGTTTTCCAGTTTAAATATTATTAACACTGAAAGTGGAAGAGATCACTTACTGCTTCAGTTTCCATCCTGCAAAGAGTTTGTAAAGAGGGCACTATGCCAAGCTAGAGTTCACCACAGAGCTTCAGTGATTAGAGGGCACCAGGCATGTTGGACAGTTGGTAACAGATTCTTCAATCACAGGCAGTAAGACCGCTTACCATCTAAAAGAGAAAAGAAACTGAGCAAACGGGCTCGGCGCTCGACAAATACAACCGCTCATTTACATTCTATACGATAGTTTATCACCGATAGATCACTTTGGATCTGACGTTCTATAGTCATGCCTTTTAACGAGACACACCCACCTATTCTAAGAATGTACTAAAACCACATGAAATTATCACTAAAATAACATACAATTGGTTAACCAAAGATGTAAAGCACACAAACTGAATCAAGAGGTCGAAGAACTCAGTGAGCTGGCTTAGAAGCCTGCAGCCGTGCCGCAACAGAATGCATGTTTTAGCCGATAAGTAAAGAGAGACTCTGTACATTTACGACCTGCATTAACTAAAGGTATCACACTCCCTATCAGCCCGATCTATCAGGATTGCATACGAGGCTATTCATAACTGTGCGTCCTATAAGTTGACCCCCAGTTTTGCTAACGTTAGCAAGATAGCTAGCTCCATTAAGGAGAAGAAGGATGCTTTTTGCGACAAAGCAAGCTGATAACAAAAACGCGTCCAGTGGATTACAGAAAATACGTTGATGTATAACATACAGTTGTAGATTTCAGTTTTCTGATCCCCTTGCGATTTTCGTTTGCTCAATATGCCTTTGTGATTAGATCTAGCTAATGCTCCAAGCCAAGCTAAACTGGCGACTAACTAGGTTGCTCTGGTGCGCACATTCGCCGGAAGACCATACCCTATCCTGATCAGTAATTGGATAAAATTTTGTTCACAACATTCCAGCCACCAATGAAAAATTTCGTTTAAAATGAGAATCTCACCGGCACACAAACTTTGAATGCTGCATTATAAATACCCAGCGTTTAAATCTTCATACTTTGACACTGGGAAATGTATTGCAGCCATTGATATGGATAGCTGTTATGGCTACTGTGACATTACGTGGTTAAGCAAAACTCACAAATTAAAATGACAAATTTAAACATGAGGGTATAATCTAAATTATTGGTAGTGGTAATTATGGAGGAGAAGGTGACCGTAACATGTTATTTGATTACCCTTATCTAGGTAATGTGAAAATGTGCCCTCTCATTTTCTTGTCAAGTCATTAAAGAGCAGGTAATCGGAACCGCCACTGAATTTGATTAAACCATCCAAGCTAATGTCCTGGCATTTTTCATGCAAAAACCAAATGTGCATGTTGGTACAGAGCCAGTGTCCTAAGGCAGTTAGTCGGGGAATAGAACGTAATTTCTCTTACGAATATGCTTTGTACACATTACATGGCATATAAGTCCAAATAACACAAGCATTCACACTGGACTGTATGAATAATAATAATAATAATAATAATAATAATAATAATAAGAAGAAGAAGAAGAAGAAGAAGAAGAAGAAGAAGATCAGCATCAAAACACAACGGATTCATCTGGCACTCACACTTCTGTTCAAAGCGTCATTGTGTTTCTTTTCTACATGACTAATCTGTACTCCTGAATGAATTGCTGCGTGTGGGGTAGTCGGTCTCTGACTGGACTGAAAATGTAAATCCAGTGAAGTGGCCTTGGTACTAGTTTTTGATCAGATGGTTTTGGCCATCATTGCCATCAACGCTACAGGAAACAACGCGTTACTGATAACGGGAGGAAACTTTGTACGGCCCCTTTAAGGTAGGCATGAAATGGGCGTGGCTTGTTGCTTGAACTTGACACTGTTCTCTGCAGTTGCATCAAAACACACAACCCACACAGATGGTATGTATCTTGCAAGCAGGCTACCCCAAAATCTGACGAATAATCGAAGCGAAAGAAGTCAGGTACACAAGCTGTTTGCCTAAGAGTAGCTGATACAAATTTGATTTCTTGAGCAGCAGTCCGCCCGTTTTCTTGGACATTAGTGATGAACGACCCATCAATTGATTCTGATACTCGGTCTTCACCGGTTTTTTTCAACAGAGCAGATTTTCGCACAGTCAGTGTCATTTATGGATGTTACTAAATAACTACTGTTTGTCAGATCTGGAACAAGGGTTATAGCAGTTATACCCTCCCAACAAAGGAATCGACGGAAAAGAAGTGAGACGACCGCAAAATAATCAAGGATCCGGCCTGTAGGAATTTTCGGCCAGAGCGGATGATACACATTTTCAGCAAAGGCGTAATAGAACAGATGAACAGATATGTAAAAATATTTAAACAGTTGGTGAGTCATGCTAGCGTTCTGTTCCTCATTCTTTTGCACATTACGTTTTTAAATACCTCACTGAATCAGGAAGACGTCCACATCATAATTTTAACATATTGTTACCACATCGAGTCACTGTTTTAGTGTGAAGCACGATTAGACATTAAACATATTCGTTGTTGAAAGTAATAGTAAATCTATACTGAAGTAACGATGCGAAGATAAGGACAGTATGTGACTACCGCATATATTTCTGGATGTGCCTCTGCCCTGTCCTTAGTGTTAGAAACTGCACCAAGCGACATTTTGGGGTGGGGAGAATAATTTTGGGGTTTTGAATTGATGCTTGTAACCAGCACTGTTGTACATGAAAGCAATGTCCCCTTATCTCAGACAGATAGTCCTGCCTCGATTGGATGTTGATTGGTCATATCTCTTAGACTCTTTCAGGTGGTTCTTACCTGTGATGGAGAGAATGGAGAAGAGGAGGAGGAAAGGTGCCAGCTGAGTGCCTTCTGCTGTCATCCTCATCAGAGTCACTGATCTTGACAGCAAGCTGATCTCCTCAAAGCCATCCGAACTGGCCTGTTCCCAAAATACCTGCTTGAGCCAATGGATCATAAGCAGCAAAGAGACCGAAAGACCAGGACCAGCTACTTTGGCAATGTCAAGAACAGGTCAGTGTCAAAATATCAAGTGCATTGCCTTGCATCAATTTTTCCTGGTATTTACTGAGAAAGGGAGAGAAATAGTCGCTCATGTGATTCACTCGGGAGTCCAGGGGCTGACACTAGACAGGATCTTCTTGGACATTGTGCATCTCAGTAGTCTACAGCTGTGTGCCGTGGTGGTAGGGGCTGGGTTTTTTGGGACACAGTGAACTGGACAGAAGGGGCCTTTCTTCAGTATGTGTTTTGGTTTAATGATGTTCTCTTGTGTCCTTCACCCCCAGTTTAGTCACACAAAGTGTCAATTGAGAGGTCACAGTACTTCTCTGTGAGTGACCACAGACAATCGTAAGCATTGTGTCAACCAAAAGGGACAGGTGCCCAAAGGCTAAGCTACTCTTCTCTTGTTCCACTAATCAGCTGTTTAACCCTGTATTTTACAACTGGGACTTTGTGACTAATTAATCTGTGGAAGCACTTTTATCTATACACTGTGCTATCAAAGAGACATGTACTGTTCAGAGATTGGCCCTTTTATGTGCTGGAGCTATGACTGCAATATAATATCATTTTACTTTGATGTAAGCAATAATAATATGTCTAGCACAACAGTGCGCTGCTCTTTTAGCTTCTGCCTTCTAATCAGTAATATGCATGCATTTGCAAGATATTGGTCTCTGCTGTCATTAAAAGAATGATGTCATTTCTCCCTCAGATTGGGCTCTAGGTTGCCTGCTGGGGTTACACAGCCTCCTGGCTTCATCACTGGGCCTTGGGACCAGCCAAGTGGTAGCAGTGGTGCCCAGAACAAGTTTGTAAAACATCTCAGTGAAGACCGTGGCATAGGGCCCCTCCACCACCACATTCGAAACCCCCGTCTGCGCCAGTATTACCTCCAAGGTGCAGTGATGGTTCAAGTCCCACCGTCCTTACTAGAGATTAGAAAAATGCCTCTTCAGTGGTGGATTGGGGTTCTATTTCTCTATTGATCGTATAGGCACTCAGGCACTTTGTGTGCTGTGCATTTTCTCTCAATGTTTCTGTGGTTGTAATGGAGGACAGTCAATTTAAGGACTGAAGGAGGAGGTGTATATAGGAGGCAAAAACATGTGAGGAACATTGCAACACCTCACCTCTGCTGCTGAACCACTGGTCTCTGAAATTCATGCACATGCTATGTATTGTCTCCCTAATCTGCCGGTAAACTGATTCATTGCTAAAGCTGAATGTCATAACATTATCTAAAATGTTGAATCAGCCTCATATCAAGCTTTATCGCTTTTTTTTACCAACACTTTTTTTTTAGGGAATGAAGATAATTAGCAACATCAGTTTGCATTTTTTAAGTAATTGCTTTTTCTAATGCACTGAACCGATGAACTCAACTCACTCAGCTTGTGTTCCCAGCACCAAATACAAGTCGTATTATGTTAATATACATGTTAACGCATGTGAACACTATGTTTTGTGTGCCACTGTGAGTGCTCTGAGGGTGATATCAGCTCAATAACCTGTTTGTCCTGGAACAGGCCTTATCCCTACAGCTGACAATATGGCTTGTTGTCAGTTATGAAAGGTTAGCATTTCACCTGGGGTAATCTCGGTACTCAGTCCTCTAACCCACTTTTTTCAGACCAAGTCGCATACCATAAATTCAACAACAGTGACAGTATATTACATGTTTTCCCTATCTCCACCAGGTTCAGTGGTACAATGAAGTTATCAGAATTAATTTAAACAAACACGTGTATTCACCCATTTTAAACATGAAATTTCTAAAAAGAAAGAAAAACAAAATTAAGATGGTCAGTGCAGTTGTAGTAAAGCATTTCTGTGAACCATTTAGTGGAAGCATGCATTACTATCACATCGCTGGGCCTGATGAAAGCATGCTCTAAATGTATGTCAGCATGCCTGTGTGTCACAGTACTGCCTTGTTGGGGCTGCATTAGGCAGGTTCAAAGAAAAGCCTTCAGCTCTTTAATAAGTATCCCAGCTTTTATAATGTATCTCATGTGGATATGGCCAGGGACCACTTAGGTTTGTTTATAAACCTGCTATGGTAAACTCAGGCTTCACTAGACAGGCGGAGATTAAAAGAACGAACAGTTTGAAGGGAAACCATTTGACATCTGCATCAGTAAACTGTTTGGCTAAAGTATATTAGAATAAAATGGACAACAAAACTGGATGAATAATAATGAATGGAGGGCAGAGGAGAGTAACACTTTTTTTCATGATCATGTTTTTGCATCTTGCTTTCGTAGAGGGTACATCTCTTCCTGACAACCAAGTCTTCACGACCAAGACAAGGGAGTCAGAGCGAGAACTGGATGAACAGAGCACTGAAGCTGTGAGTGATTTCCCTTAGATTGTAGTCTGTCTACTTTTGCTCTCCGGCACGAGATAAAAGATAGCAAATGCCATAATGATTACTTATTATATGTTACGTCATGTTGAATATTGTGCAAAGGTCAGAAATGCGTCACACACACAGTTAAAACAGGGTTTTCAAAGATATGCGGTTATTGATCACTCAAAGCAATGGACGTGCACCGTCTGATCTGGAATCTATACAAGAAGTATAATAGGAGGACTATGCACACAAAGGCACTGGTAATAATTGTGAAAAGAAACACACCTATCTACATTTCTCTTTGTGTTATCGTCTGCAGCAAGTATTTAATGGGTATGTAGTGCTTTAGCTTGAATGGAGCACACAAGGCTAAATACAGATCTGAATTTTTGCTTTGTTTATTGGAAACTTGGTTTTAGACATACATGCCTTTTGTTAGGACAAGAAATTAATGGGCTTAAAATGCATACTTATCATTTCTGACAACAAACGGTCATTGTATGCAGGTATACGTTGCCGTGTGGAATCGTGTTGAATTTTTGACTAATATGAAACATATCTTGAGGCTGAGTTTGTGACTCAAGTTACGTAAAAAAGGATGACTTAACTACCTTTTGATCTCATAATGACTGGATCACAGGTGTTAACTGGTGAAGTTTTTTTTCCTTCAGAATTCAGTGAAAATTTTGATGTAGACACACAGTACACACATGAACTGATGCACACACTCTTAGTGAAAAAATGCCTGTGGACATAGAGCCTGTAACCAGTTTCAGACAGAGACTTAATTTAAGCCATTAGGGCCATCTGTCAATTCAAATGACTGGCAGCTTTGGCTCAAACACAAGGGCTGGCCGGCAGAGAGGAGCATTCTAATGAAGATAAGATTTAAGAGATCCTAAAACATGAAACTCTGAAAGTCCTTTGAGCAAAAAATGAAAATCAAGTGGTTTTCATAGCATTGCCCGTGTCATTGTTTCACCTTTGATGTAAATAGTAAATTTCACTGTTTAAAACAAGTTGATATGGTTCTCACAGTCACCATTACTTGTATGTACCTAGGACAAGGTGTTATTTTATGTACAATACTAAATATTTTGATAATGTGTTGTATTCAGACTAAAGTATTTTAGTTACCTTGCTCTTAACTTGCTGAGGAAAATGTACTTAAATATACTAAACTTTAATGACAATTGAATAGAAGTATAGAAACAGCACCTTCAGTCAGAAAAGTGATTATAATGACAGTGCATCAGAAAAATAGCGCACGTTAATATGTCAGAATAACGTCTATGTGATGTTGGGTTGTGTTTGAACAGGTGTGTCGTGAGGATACTGTGTTCAGTGTTGCTTCTCGGTTCAGTGCAAAGTCACTGGATATGACGAGACTGAGCAAGTCCCCGTCCTCCACCCTTGTTCCCATACAGGTACATCCCAATCACCATGACCTCATCACTGCTTTTCTTTAAATCCACAACACATTGGTATGGTTTAGACATGGGTACAAAAGTGTGGTTTAGATATGTTTACATAGCTTTGATTATTTACTGAACCTCTGAGTTACTTCCCCCTCTTTACACAGAGGAAGTGAAATTCCTCACGAGTAGTGGTTTCTTTCAGAGGCATTCATTTGCATAAGAAATGCACATGCCTCTCCTTCCGCTTGATTGGACAAGCTAGCCCTCCCTCCCCCCTGAATCAGCTGACAGAGGTGACACATACTGTGGCAGAGAAGGGGAAGTGAGAAAGCTCACAATAAGTATTTAAAACTGCGTGTGAGGATGAGCTGTTGATTTGGATCGTCATGTCTTTGCACGTTTCTCGTTATCAGCAACTCCGTGTTCCAGAGAGCAAGGCCACTGCCGACAGATTATCGGCCACAGCAACACACGCTGAACCCAGTTTGAACTTGGAGCCTGAGCGAGAACCAGACATTGAGAATGCTCCTGGTCCCTCTGCTGCTGTAGTCTCACCCTCTACAGACGCCGAGTATGACAAGCTTCTGGTAAGACCCCGAACTACACGATCTGAACTACTCCCCCACTGATACACCAGTCACACCTGGTCTGTAACTAGATGACAGCTCATTTCTCAAGAGGGGTGTGTGGTAGTAAATGGACTTTGGGACTGCCTGTGAAAGCCAGAGACAAAGGTCAATAAAGCAGTAATGTTAGTGAGTGACATTATGGGCAGTCGGTCTGGAAAAACACTCACAGAAAAAGTGCATTGATTATTGATTGGTCATTAAGGGTTCCTTGCTTAGTTGGATCATTTTGTGGAACCTTTTAATAAGAGATAAATGTGTTGGAAAAATGCCATGCAGAGTTATGAGCATGTACATTAAATCTAATCGAATTACATATTTACTCTGTTTTCTTTATTTACCACTGTCAGGATGTGGAGGCAGTACCCATGCCTGATGGACAGCTATGCTTATTGGCTCTTCCACCAGAGTGTACCCAAGGGGAGGGGCCTGCAACTGTCCCATACCTCACACTGTTTTGCCGCTACATTACTGACCGGAAAGTACGTAAGCAGCAGATGTTTTTAACTTAGTTTTGTGACTGCTGCTCCCTGTTCCTCACTGGTGCCATGGGAACAGTGATGTCATAACAAGTCATCGAAGAATTTGAATGTCTGGAATGTTCATTTACTGATATTTTTATATCACAAGGGTGTGGTCACTGGGATACTGGTGGTGACGTCCAATAAGATCTTCTTTGACCCCAGTAAAACCCACCCCCTGGTAAAGGAGAATGGCTGTGAAGAGTATGTGCTTTCCTGCTCTGTGGACAGCCTGGCCTCTGTGTCTTTCTTTTCAGACATCTCTCATGTGCACTTCAATACTTCCTCACAAAGGTCAGAATCACATTTATTATAAAACAGTACACTCTACACGCATGATGTACAGTACTGGTCATAATTATTAGATCACCTGTTCAAAATGAACAAAACTTACATTTAGTTTATTTGGTACTTTATTTACACAAGTGCTGGTTATACAATTAAGTAGTAGGCCATAACAAACAATTTGAAAATCTCAGACTATTGTGATGTAAATTTTTTTTTAGCAAGATCTCACCCAATATTTAGTGTGACCCCCTTTTACAGCAATTACAGCCTGACATCTCTCAGCCATTGTGTCAATGTACTTTTGATTTTTTTCAATGCTTAATTGGTTCCAGCACCTCTGACCCTCATCCCACAGTGATTCCTCAGATTTTGCTTTTGATCTGTCAATTTTTTTCTCCATGAAGTCCCATATTTGTTCGATGGGATTTAAGTCTGGGCTCTGGGGTGGCCATGCCCTCATTTTTAACACTCTGGATCCCTCTTTCTTGTGCAAGGGTCATTGGGTCATTGTCTTCTTGATACGTGAATCCAGGTGCTAGAAGTTGCAGTCTTGATGGAATTCCATGCCTTACTAGCAGGCTGTGGTACACTTTCTTGTCCACTGTTCCGTTGATTAAGCATTGAAAAAATTCAGAAGTATATTTACACATTGCCAGAGAGACGTCAGGCTGTAATTGCTGTAAAAGGGGGTCACACTAAATGGGTGAGATCTTGCCAAAAAAAATTACATCACAATAGTCTGAAACTTTCAAATTTATTATGGCCTACTACTTAATTGTATAACCAGCACTTGTGTAAAGAAAGCACCAAATAAACTAAATGTAAGTTTTGTTCATTTTGAACAGGTGATCTAATCATTTTGACCAGTACTGTAGTGTCAAGACTGGATTATGAATGAAGCTAGCCATTTATTGAAATGTTTTCCAAGTAAATATTATTTTTATGTTACATTAAAAATTAAGTACATTTCACAGGTCGTCGTATGAACTCACAGTTTATTGAATACAGTACATATTGATAAGTGACATATTGTTTGCTTGCTTTGTTAAGGTGGAAAGGTAAGAAAAAAATACCGAAGAGTAAAAGTTCCAACAATTCAAGTAAAAGTCACCAAAACGAAACGAGTGGCACCTCACCCAACCGTTCAGTCAAGGCTGTCTCAGCTCTGGTGTCATCCACTACATCTGACCTTCATCTGGCTCTTGGCCTGAACCCAGACACTGATGTATCAGAAGAAGAAGAAGGAGGAGAGAGCAGAGACATGGCTGAAGCAGAGAGACAGATGGATGTCAGTCCATTGGAGGAGCTGGTAGAGCAGTCCACTGGACCACTAGGGGTAGCTGTTCTGAGCAGTGCTGACACCTTATGTTCTGGAGGACAAGATACAGAGAGTAAAATGGGGGAAGACCAAGAATGTTTGAAGAACCAGATATCAGGTAGACATGTGGTCTGCTGTGATATTGCAGTAGACAAGTCACAGAATTCATAGGAACATGAAATTTTAGGAGACTGAGCCGTCCATTGTTAAGTTCTCCATTATTTAGTCCTGAGACATTAAAAGATAATATACAATTGGAAACTTGACAAGAAAGACATACTTAAAATCTTTTCCTTTGCATCCCTCTTCTTGTTTTTGTGTTTCCAGCACCCACCAAGCCTAACTCTGGTGATGGTAGGCCTAACCTCATATTTGTGAGAATGAGACAAAAGCAGCAGCAAGGGAAGAAAAACAGCTTTGCTGCCCTTGAGCTTGGAAAACCCAAAACTCTGCCCTCCCGGGACACCTGGATTGCTCTTTCTCAGGAGAGGTAACCTCCTGGATTTCCCAAAAACACAAACTCTTACCACAGTTGGTATTTAGAGACATAATCAACAGGCATTTTCTGTTAGCCTCCTGGAATGTGTGTTCAGCACATTTTTGAATTAGTGCAATGGAGAGACCAAATTTCTAATTCCAGTTATGTTTTTTGTTTTTGCTGGTGTTAAGGTTTCCACTGTTCTTTTTAACAATATGTTCTAGTGAGAGTTACGCAAATCAATAGATGTAGGTTATGAATAAACACTCTCTCATTTCCAACTTTATCTCCCCTTGAATGGTGAATGAACAACAGCAGTTTGAAACCTGAACCTTCTGTTCATAAATGTGTGACAGATACCCACAGTGACAGGCCAGCCCACATACACACTTACAAACACAAACACTCTGTCATTCTCTCTCTCTCTCTCTCTCTCTCTCTCTCTTTCTCTTTCTGTAGCTCAGATGAGCTGTATGCTTACCTGAGCCAGTGCAGGCCTGACCTATGCATACAACAGGCAGGAGAGGAAGAGGTCGACGAAGAGGACTTTGTGCTGCTTGATGACAAGTCTGGCCAGGAAGACGAAGAGGACGCGTTTCATACAGAGGCACATATGGCTGAAGACTGGGAGGTGAGCAGCTGCTGTGTCATGTAGATAAAATGAGGGAAAAAGTCAAAGAAGGAAGCTTAGATATAAATAAGACAGTGAAAAGTGCCCAGGCATGTAGAAGAGTTTTGGAAACTGACAGGAATGCTGGCTGTGTTTTGTCCAGTAGGTGTGTGTGTTTGTGGTATGTGGTTGAAGTGACGGGGGCAAGGGTTTGTCATTAATGTTTGTCAGCCGTTTCTGTGTGCAGATGGTGAGTGTTGAGGAGGGGGGTGGGAAAATGCCAGTGACTGTTGACAAGGAACCTGAGGGACTGAGTGAAATTCTCAGCCAGAGTCAAATCCTGGATGCCTTACAAGTCAGAGAGGTCAGTGCATGTGCACACGCACGCACGCACGCACGCATGCACATTTACACACACAAATAAATAAAGTAATTCACACTTTGCATTCACATCCTTTCTCACACACACACGCACACACACACACACACATTTACACACACAAATAAATAAAGTAATTCACACTTTACATTCACATCCTTTCTCACACACACATGCACACACACACACGCACACACACACGCGCACACACACACACAAAAACATGCATACATACACCACAAACATGAAAACATACTATTTAAATGCTATTTATTGTTCTTTGACTTTCAGCTTCCTTTGCCTTTTTGTTTGCATTGATCTGTCTTTTTTTGGATTAATTATAGCACCTCAGATTAACACACTTTAGCCTGCTTCAAGTCCCTATAGATTCATAGATTTTTAAAAAAATTAATCACTGTAAATTACTGGTTAATAATGTTGCTTAATTCTGATGGAAACTCTGCTGTATATGTTTGTTCCTCAGCTGTCTAAAGAGCTGCCTCCTCGGACCGTGGGCCATGCATGGAGGTTAGCTTTTAGCATGTCCCGCCATGGTACCAGTCTTAAAACTCTCTACAGGAAGCTGAGTACCACTGACTCGCCAGTGATTCTCATCATCAAAGACTCCAATCACCAGGTTACCCGCCGCCTAGTTAATTTACTGTGTTAGACTTATAGGATTACTAAGAATTACTTAGATTTACAGAATCAGCTGCGGAAAAATGCTGCAGATAGGAATGCTAATGCTTTAAAACAAGGACAAAATAATTGTCCACTCTTAGTCTTAAGATGTTTTTCTGTCTTTGGGGGTTCCTTGAAGTTAGAAACCTTTCTCTTTCTTTTATATGTAATTTGCTGGTGGTACATAGCAAGTTATTTCCTCTGGGTTTTTTTTCTGTTTTTAGATAGTTGTTTTTTAATGATATGGTATGTATGGAATATTCTGTCATAGTTTGCACCTGCTGTTGCCACGTTTCTTAACAGTGACTAGCTTTCAAATAAAGGTGATATTTGCACATCATTTCACAGGTGTTTGGCAGTTATCTCTCTCACCCATTGAGGCCAAGCGAGTCATTTTATGGCACAGGAGAGACCTTCCTATTTCTGTTACATCCACGCTTTAAGGTAGGACAAACCACATAGCTGTTCTGAAACATTCATCTGTCAGACTTCCCCAAAGTTCGTAGTGTCAAATAACCTGAGGGTTTCAGAAGTTAGACGGCCTTGCTAAACCAGATTTTTCTGTCTTGGACTAATCAATGTCACAACAATGGTTATAATAAATTAAACCAACTTTCTCAGTCCAGCTAGGGAAGCATTCATATAAAAAGGGGCAGATGCAGCAAAGGGGCAAATATCACAGAAAACCCTAATACAGAGGAAATTAGGGTGCTGTTCTGATTTCCTTGATCCTGTGTTCCAAGATTAAATAGTGCGGGTGTTCCTTAAAGTAAAAGGGAGGGAAATGAAAGGAGGGAGACGATTCCAGCTGCATGGAGTTATGACAGAGGCTATCATGGAGGTCTCCTCTTGTTCTCTTAGGGGTTTAACGGAAGGCTCAAGGACAAGATACAAATAACCTATTGCATTCAATGAGAATTTCTGTGTTTCATACTGAAATTCTCCAGACACAGCTAGTGGATTTTGACTATCCCTAAACAACATCCCTGAAAGTATGTAGATCCATCACAAAAGATGCAGAGTTATCAAAAGGCAGTTTGACAACAGTAGTATGTAAGACTTAACATACAAACTTTCTGGAGTAAAGTTAAATAAGGAAGAGAAAATAAATCCTTAACTATAAGAAAAAAAACAGTATTGAGCTTCTTTTTGAGGAACATAACAGAATTACACAGATTGTTGGTCATTATGGGCGTGTTTGTTTATTTGTTTAAGCAGTTGTGTTGCAGATATGGATAGAGTTATACAGCAAAGTCAGCAGTGTTTACACTGTCCCACATTGGGCCTGGTAAAAATGTTCTGTTAAGCTCTGTAAATTATGAAACTGATTTCAGTGGTAGACCCTCCCCTCGCTTTAGTGAATGCTGACAGATCATAGCAGTACAGAGTGATTGGGGTTTGCAGCACAGCAGCGACTCATTTGTAAGCTTCTCAGTCAGCTTTGCAGTGCAGCGTGAAATCTGTCAAAGCGTTTATGCTACACTCAGGTCCCTGTCTCTTCTGGCCTGTCACTCACTCTACCCTGTTCTGTCTAACCCGTCTTTTCATTTCTCTCAGTGTTTCCACTGGACAGGGGACAATTCTTTCTTCATTAAGGGTGACCTAGACTCATTTTCCATTGGAGGAGGAAGGTACCAGATAAAGGCTTTTGTCTTTTTTAAACATGTTTTTGTAGTTTTCATGTTTACATTTACGTTTATTCATGTAGCAGACGCTTTTATGCAAAGTGACTTCCAACATGTTATTTCTTATTTCTATGTTACTTCAAAGCTGTCACGGGGCTCAGTATCTTAAAAAATGTTTAAGTGCACTAGAAAATGCTCTAGAAAACAGAGGACGCCGTATAGACAGAGCTCCACAGACAGAACCCCTCTTATTCGAGCACAATCCCTGGAATGTGTTGAATGCATGATATGTGAAACTTAATGTACTTGAAGTCTATGTACCTGAAGTCTAGTCATATGCTCAAACTAAAAGCAACATGTATGCATGAATCTAAATATTTAAAAATCTATACCCATGTTCATCTGTCCCTGTTCATTTGCCCAGTGGTCACTTCGGACTGTGGCTGGACCAGTCTCTGTACCTGGGCAGGAGCAGCCCCTGTTACACCTTCAATAACTGCAGCCTCTCTGAGACTGATGATTTCAGAGTCTTAGAGCTTGAAGCCTGGACATTTTGGTGAAGTGTACCCGTTCCAGCTTACACAGTAGCATGGACAGTGGAATGTTCTGCTGAGACTGCCTAACTGCGGCACTGGAAGCAAAGACATTTAGTTTTAGACTTCCCAGTGCCCACATACATTTGTCGTACATCAGTCACAATTCAAAGAGACTTAAGTAAGAGACTTCACTAAGGTTTTCTGTTACTGCATCGCATGCAAACGTGGGTATAAGTTACCTATGAAGAAAACACTACAGCAACTGAGCTGACCTCTTGGATTATGCGTGACCCATCCTTTTGAATCTAGACATTCGTACTGTATGACATGAAGGTGTACTTTGGGACTATGCTGGTCATCTCCTCGTGACCATGGTTTCTGCTGCTATGGTAACAGATATCTACTCTCAGTCATGAGGATTTCTGTGAGTAACAACACTGGTGGAATACATTTTTGTCTCATGTCCTTGGATTATGACAACTACAGTGGGTGGGACTGCATGTTCTAGCCCCAAGCCTCAAGATGTCAAATAACACAAGGACTTCTCATTCAGCTTCATTTCTCGCTAGCACTAAATGTACAAACCAGCAAATTCTGAAGAGTGAGAGGGAGTTAAGTAGATACTTCAAAGGGCTCCAAACCCATACTTGTAAGGAAACCATTTTTGTGTCATTCTGTGTTCTTGGATATCCCTCAGATATGCACCAAACCACTTGTCTGTATTAAACGAAACCCTGCTCTCATGAAGAGGTACTGATATAGTGTAAATAAACAGTGTGAAGTATCTGAAACCACAGTCATTTCTCAGTGTCTGAGTACGTTGCCAAGATTTCTGCCATTTACCTCCTAATTAATTGACTGCAGACACAAGAAACAACACATTTTAATCATGATTTTAAAAAAAGATGTTTATTTTTGGTACAAATATGCATTGATGTATGAGCTATTTTAAGTGGAAAAATGAGCAAGTCTGCCGAGGAGCAAAACTAAAAACTGGTATTTTACTCTAATGACATACAAATTCAAATCAGACACACTGTAAACAATGCCAAAATAATTTTGTACCAACATATTTATTACAAAACAGAGTTATTTTTTTACTGTATACACACTCTTAGTGATAAGAAAGCATTCTTTGACCACAGTAATCTTTTCTTTGGTTTGGGATAGATCCTCAAACTTGGCAAATATTAACACGGATATTCAGCACGACAAATTCTGTTCACTACTTCTAGTTTGATAAAACAAGTTCACACCAACATGATTTGAAGACTGTGGCATTTTCCCCTTATGCTGCGATCTGTCTGTGAGCTGTAGAGGCAGAGCAGGGGTGTTTCTCCGTGGTTTTAAACAATGACATCAGGCCTTGCCTTGCCCACTGGAGGCTTTCAGGCCAAGCCATCACAAACTGTTCAAGCCAGGAAGCAACAATTATCCCTGTCTTTTTTCTAATTGCTCTAGCCACATTCTGCCTGTAACAGCAGAGCCAACATCAGCTTTCCTGAGTCTCTACCATCAATCCAAGTTATTCCAAGAAAAACAGTGGCATTGATCTCTGACTAGTAGTTCTGGGTCCAATGCGTTTGTTAATGTGTAACAGTCGTTGACAATAGCAAATGAGAAGTAACTTCATTCTTTACGCATAGCACAATACAGTAATGATACAAAATCTTCAAAACAAAAACAAAAATGTTATTTGTGCAGTATTAACAGATTTGGAGTGTTGCTGAAACATATTAATCCAGCTAAAAATGTTTACTTTCGCAACCTCAGAAATGCTTGGTATGTTTAGAGTAAGAGGTCTAGCAAGTTTCAAGGAAAAAACAACAAAAAAAGTAACACTTTGAAATTGGCTTTATGTCAGAGGTTTCTTGATTAGGCAGCCTGTAATTTATTTTGCAACTTGGCCAATGATGCTAATGACTTATATATGTCTGAGGCCAAAAGCTTACTTGATGGTTTCCATGTTTGGCTGCACTGACAGCACATGGATCGTCAACAGGACAGCAGCAGTAAGCCCCTCGGCAAGAGTGTTTGCTGATACAGTAAGACAGCTGTATTATGGCAAATGAGGAACCTTAAAGGCTTGGAAAGAAGCTGCCTGGATAGAGATGGGGGAATCTCTCAAAATTCACTCCTGTGTTACTTCAAGTTGGGAGGATTTCATTATCCTACTACTTCAGTTAGTCTATGTTTTGACAGGGGAGGCACTCATTTCCTGTGGTTCCAGTCATCTCTCTCTCTCTCACACACACAGACGCACAAACACACATACACACACACACAGCTTTTATTACTCCAGGTATAGCTTGGCTTTCTCCAGCCCCTCTTGCAAGAAGCGGATATAAGAGGAAGTGGAGGGGTCCTCAAATCCCCCCGCAAAGCTAAACGTGGTTCCTTCCTCCTCTGGTTTCATGGATGTCTGATCCAGGAAATTATTTGCATTGATGTGATGAACCTACAGATTTTTCATAGATCAGACAAATTGTGAAAGTAAAAAAACAAAACAAAAAAAAACAAAACGATGTGGCTGTCATTTGAATAACAGTATCGAAGTCAAAACGTATGGGAAAGAGGGGGATGACTTACCACTGTGCCATTGGGCAGTGCAACCATCATCTCCACAGGGAAGTTGTACTTTTCTAAATGTAGACGAGCCTTTTCACTCATAACCGGATTCTTCTCATCAGCCTAAATGGAGAAAGAGTATTTAGGTTATCATGGGTGGTTCTACCTCAAGTGCAATTTTTCACACTGCTCTAGTCTAATGTGGTAGCTTCTACAGTAGGAAACTTTCTTTTTTTAAGCTGGAACAACTTGAAACAATTATGGGTAAATAAAGTCTTAAATGGGTAAATAAAGTTTTAAAATGACAGTGACATTAATGTGATGAGACATCGTCAAACATTCATTCATACTTACTGTGGAGCTGCAAATGTAAGCTAACTGATAATATTCTTTCTTTATAGTCAAACGTAATGTCTAAGAGATGTATTCAGTCCTGTTCAGCCAACTGTGCTCACCTGCAGGTCTTCCAGCTCTTTGACTAGAGACCAGCTACTGATAAAGCTCTGGTTAAGCAAGGCAAGAACGGGCGAACTTTCCAGGACTGTTTCCCGGAGAGTCCGCCCTGAGCCTGTAAATACAAGAGAGCCACTCAGTGCTGAGCAAATCGGAGACACACACCCACAGTGTATGTAGGAAACAATCATTTCAGAGGTTAGTTCAGTATGTAGCTCTGGTCTATGACTACAAATGGAAATGGGCTGCGAACACTCATTGTTACAACACCACAGTGACACATATCTATGCCATTCAAACAGTCCAGTTTTTGATGTGGTGATAGTCTGACCTCAGCAAGACTGGTCATCCAAAGCTCCCCAGAGAAGTATGGAGTGGACCAGCTTCTTCTCTGCATGAGCTTTGTTAAAGGCCTCAGTGAATGGCAGATAGGTCACCTTAGAGAGAGAGAGTGAAAGAAGCAAAGAGAACAAAGAGAAAGAGAGAGAAAGAAAAAACAATGTATATTAAAAATCCTCCAAACAGATGCTGACTCAAACTGAAATTCCCAGCTGACATTAAAATCATCACAGCTGATTCCATTTGTAGGGACTGTTATCTGGTAAAAATATGGCGCACATACAAAGGGGCAAGAAAGTGACTTTAACAAGTTTCCTGTCGGCAGAGTCAACCTTGACCATGACTGTAACATTTCAAAGTGTACCAACTGATAGATGCACAACAAGGGAGGGATGGAAGGCATGTGGTACACATAAAATGGTATGGGGAAACTCACCTTCTTAAAGGGATAGAATGTTACTTCTATGCGGCGAGCTGCCTCCTCGCGACTGATCTCTGATGTCCAGTGGATGTCTTCAAATACAAACTGAATGGGTTCTCCACTCTCACTATGTCTATCAATGATGTTGCCCTGCTCATCGTAAATGACAGAGGGTGTGGATGGGCCAGCTGCTCGGAGCTCCATCTGAGGAAATGTATAATATGTGAGGTCATGGGCCAAATCAAAATAAAAACAGATGTTGTGAAACTCTCAAATAGCATGTTCCTAAAATAGGTTTCATTCTGGTATTCAACTTTTGACTACGGTAATTAAGACACAAAGCTGGTGTGTGATTTTTGCATTTATGGCAAATCAAAGATGAAGCATGTGGAAAGTAAGAGACCAAGACCAGTACCTGTGGGAGATAGCCAATATCCACCTCCATATTACTGCTTTCACTGGCTCCATACAACCACTCCATGTCCACATTAAGAGATCTATGGAGCCGTAATGTCAATCAAAACATGCATCTTTGGCTCTGTAATTCTGGATTATCAGTGGTAACCAAGGGAAAGCAGTGTACTCACTTGTCATTGGGGACATAAAGGTAGAAGTCACGGACATGGGAAGAGTCCCGGGAGAGGACAATATTGCCAGTGAACTGCCCCGGTGTGAACCAGAAAGGGAAGTCAGGGGCATCGTTTAGCTGGAACTCTGCGTGTATCCTATGGTTACCAACAGGGGCATTTTAGGCCATATCTACACGTGAGTGATATGGTGGTCAAAAATATCAAGAATATCTGTTCCTTGGTGATACAGTGAAAGCTGGTATACTGGGAAGTACTATTTGTACTGGTAAGGTATTACAGCAGTGCAACCTATAACATAATATAGATGTCAGTTTCATTAGACGTGAAGAGAGACCATGTCTCCAGAGGCTTCTCTATATTGTGGTCTTTGTCAAAGCTGTGTTAGTTAAAAAACTCATCTGCTTTGCTCACCTGAACACAATGTCATAGTAAAAGTCATTAAGAGCACGTATGCAGGCCACCGCTCCTTGAGGTGCAAAACGGGATTTGACAAAAGGCCGAGGATGAAACATACTCAACAGTGAGTGTATCAGCACCTGTGAAAGTGACAGATACTATTAAAATAAGAAAAATGCCTGCTATTAACACAGATTAATAATTCACCTTAAGGTACATGCCATCTTTAAGAACAGTTTCTAACTTTTACAATTATCCTGAGACAGTACCTCTTTGCCTCGTGGTGTTGGAGGGTGGTAGCGATTGTTAGGCAAGTACCCAGTGAAGATGTTAAGCTCACTTGGGATGATCCACCAAGGGTCTCCCACCTCTACTTTGTTTTTGGGAGGAAGGAAAACCCTGAACTGGCTGGCAGAGAAGGTGGAGGAAGGCACAGTGGGACCTCTCCAGGAGCGCAGTCCACTTAGAGAACTGTGGGTTACCTAATGGGAAAGAAAAATGATATCATACTTCCCTTTTGCCATATCTAAGCCTAAAATTTCCAAAAGCTCACATAAAACAAAAGATTTTTTTCCTTTTAGATATTCTGTTTTATAACCCCTGAGCTGTATTCATTTCACTCTGATAGTATGTTACCGTATAAAATAGGCTACAGTAACTCTAATCAACTCAGACACCAATAGAAAAAAATCCACCAGCAATTAGTGAAATTTGACCAACACTGACTTATCTAACTTAGCGTTAAACAGTGCTTGTTACCCCTAAAAAGCCATCTTTGCTCTTGGTCATGGTTTCTAGCAGCAGTGGTTGCATTTTGGCCTGGATGGTTAGGGTCTCGCCACCAGGTTCTATGGGAATTTCCTCTTCAGAATCCTGGGGAGGGGAAATGCCTGTAGGCAAAAGAAAAATATCTGAGAAGACTTAAGAAAGATGGATTGATACCACTTTGCAGAGTAGGGTGGAGGAGGTCTAGATATTGTGTGATCCAAGAGAATAATGTAATTCGGGACCTGTGAGTTTTTCTGCGATGGGTTTGAACTCCTCAGGACTAAGATAAAGATCATGGTCTGTATCCAAGGAAGAGAAGAAAAAGAGTCCGTCTGCACCAAGTGATTTCAAACCCGCCTCCTAAAACGTACAGAACACAGTCAGTTACAGCGTATACATTACGGTCCAGTAACCCTCAACAGCACAAAGATGGGTGGACATCAGCTATTTTTTATAAATTCCTTAGGGATTGACACCTAAAATTTAGGTCAAGACTAGGTTTGAATATAATAAAACGTTCTGTAAATTGTGGGTTACTGAAGGCGGAGAGGAGTGCGAGGGGTGCGGGGAGTGCGTGCGCAAAGGCGCACATCAAATGGAGGGAATGGAGCAACTTAAGTCAGGGATATTGTTTGATGTCGGAGTGCTTTGAGATACTGCTGCCAGCTGTAGCAAACATTCAGACCTCTAATAAAACAGCATGGGAGGGGTGAACAGTGGTGGGGGTTGGGTACCAGTATAATAAGTATTACCCTGAAACAATAATACATGGGAAGACAATGCTAAAATAACTAGATCCCAGTCTAATAGGCAAGTGTAATTAATTGCTTCTAAGATTTCGAGCCTGGGAATTCGGTGATTTACACTAAAAATAAGTCTGTTTTTAAAATATGGCTGAGTCTTATACTACAGACTTTTTAGGTATTCACATGCAAGAAGCGTCTTTCCATAACCTCGGTCGTCAATCCTTCAAAACCGAAGGAATTGTGAAGATGAGGATACCGCTAACGGACAGCTCCATACAGAGTACAGATGCAGGTAACACACAACATAAAACTTACATGACGCTTTACAAGCTGTGTGTCTTGGTAATATTTGTAGCCAATGGCAACAACAGGAACAGCGGCAAAGAGAAAGATGGTTCCGAAAACCCGAATGAACCGGGAATGAGGAGAAGCTTTGCCATTTAAGGACGGAGGATCGTCACATACATTCCCCGGAGCCATAGCATTCTTCTCCCGCGTGCCTATTTTATCCACATCCGCCAACATCCTCAGATACTCGCTCTCGCCTACATAACCGTAGAACTTGCTCCGCGCAGTAACTTCAATTACAACTCAGTGTTGCATACAGCTGTTTTCCTCCAATTACAATAAAGTTTAAATCTGTCTTGAACAGTCATTAAGAAAATCCCTCTCTGCGTCCGCCTATTCGCTGCGACTGGAACTCCACCGACAGGAGTAACTGCTTTTTCACTCCCCCATCCTCAACTCCATCCTAGAGGGGTATGTACGTGGTCAACGTTTCCAGTCTTAAAGGGCCAGCACACAGATTTATTTTTGCTTCACTTGTCATAGTTTTAAGGCATAATTATACCTTGGGAATTCTTGAAATTATTATAACTGAACAAATGCAGAAATTGCATATGTCGCTACGAGGTAGGCCCTACCTAACTATGCAAACCAATATTATTTGTTAATTCTCAGTTTAAATCATGAAAAGGTAAACGAAAGCATTCTGTTTCAACAGGATTAGTTCATTCATAATGAGTTGAAAACTGTACCATGGCCAGAAAGGAATGAACACATCAATATGCATTTGAAAACTATTATAAATAAATAAATAAATAAATGAATAAATAAATAAATGTCAAGGGAAGGAAAATTAGAAATTTATTACAATTTGTGATTTTTCACAATTCAACATTGCTGCAATATTTACACATTATTGTACACAGAAGAATGCATAATAAGAATTACAGAGGTGTGACACTTTTTCAACAAATGGAGATCAGTCCATACATGTTCAGTCCATTTCTTCCTCCACTTGCTGTGTTTGAACCTCCACCTTTTTAGGAGGTATATAAGACCCCATACCAGCTGCTCTCTCTGCCTCTTCCTGGGTGTATGGCTCCTCTCTCAGCTGTTTAAGCCTGTAAAGGGTGGCAGGAAGAGATCATAAACTTTAGCAGTAACATATCATCATTATATACTCAACATGTGACCTTTGCTTGACCCTGATGTTTTGTATTTTAGTAGGGAACATAGGTTGATTGGGAAATGACATTTTCCCATAGACTTGTAGACCTTACAGGGTCATATTCTAACATTAAAGGGACACTCAAATAAATTACCATCCTCCACTGTGTTTCAGACTATTCAACACAGAACATTTTGAGTGGCAAACCCTGGGAATAACCGTAATAAAAGTGCACTACAATAGTAAAATGCACCTTTACAAATGCCTCACGGGTTCTTTGAACAGTACGGAAAAGTTAAGAATATCTGAAGGCCTACCGTTTTTTGTGAACTTTGGTCTTAAAATGCTCCTTCATGGTTTTCAAATCCACAAAATATCGTCTGCAAGTAAAAACAAATAAAGATGCTTAGGGCATTTCACAGGGCTTATCAACATTCTTACACAATAAACAAAAAAATGAAACACTTACGCGCAGTGTAAACAGTAATGCTGGGCACAACCCGTAACGTCATAGTCTATCTCCTGTTTCAACAGCTTGGCAGAATTGGCAGGTATCATGTCAGCATGAATCTGGTCGAGATCCTTTGTTCTACGTTTAGTCTTCCATGTCTTTGCTATATTTTTCTTCTTGTCACTCTTGTGGTTTCCAACCTGTTTGGATTTCCCCATGGTCTATGAAACACAGGGTGAGAAATTAGAGACGAGCGAAGCAGACTTTCTCACATGCTGCTGAAGAGTAGTTTTCTGTTCAGTGTAAATGAGCAAACAAACGACGACGTCTGTGTTTGTCTTTTTCTTAATAAAAGTAGGGGAAATGTAGTCTCGAAGCAAGTGAGCAAATACACACTATGAGTAGGTTACTTAGTACTGCCCTCGTCCTTAGGGACAACACAGCTGGCTTCTGGCTTTTCTTTTGAGATCAGTTACAAACCAAATCGACACAGAAACATTCTGTCTACATGGTCGATTTTTTTATATCAGATACAGTGAAGTGAAGAATCAGGGAAGAATCACAATAACAAATATGTCTGAGAACTGATGGCACTGCTGACAATTCGTGTCGCCGTGCTGCGTATACTAGCTAACGTACGCATCGTTACATGACATAACAGGAGGATAATGTATTTTAATCGGAGGGTTCACTTACTTTTAGAGTTCTCTTCCTTCCTCTCTTAAATTCTGAGTATTTTAAATTATTTCTGGGACCAGTGAACTTGCTGTCATAAAAAGAGCACCGTAATATACTGTTCTTGCTCACGTGTCTTGCAAATGGTACATCTTGCGAAAAAGTCTGTGACCCCAACAGTAGTTACTTCCGGGTCACACTTGCCAACTCGCCAACAGAGGGCGTAGGATCCCTATGTGATATTTTATTTGTACTCATGAAAATTCGGGGCGTCTGTCCTCAATTTATTTTGGGACACTTTATAATTGTGAGGAATTTCTCTTTAAGAATATAATAAAATGTCACTAAGAGCACAAACACTTAAACTAAAATGGTATTGTGCGTTCTGAAATTAAAATCATGACTACGACTGCAAATTATTGAATTCATAGAACGTGTGGACAAAGGACTCCTACATTTTACGTATTTCTGATAGTGTTGATATTACTTATATCGTCTGTGAAATTTCAGTTGAAAAAGAAAATTTAACTTACTTTAAACTATTCTGCTGGGATTCTGAGTGTTCCTCTGGCGTCTTGTGGATTTTTTTTAAATTAACTAATCAATCAAAAGGTTTCTTGATTGGTTTACTGTGATTGCGCGATTAAAGACCAAGTAATTTCAAATTGCACCCCTTTTAAAACGGTTTCATTATATGAAATGCTCTCAAAATGCAGCACTATAAGAAAATTGTTTTCTAATTTGTCCTGTCTCGTTGCCTCTGGACGCTGTTATGTTGAAGGTATGAGTGTATGTGGTGTTACATGTTGGAAATGGGGGAATACAAACCAAAAAATACAAACCAGTTCGGCTGTGGCAATAAATGCACTTGGACTTGTACTAGAACTAGAACTTGAAGTAGTTTTCAGTGAGTAATTTTTGTGTACATTTTCAAAGAGAAGACTGCTACCACTGTGTTTTACTGCTTTGCCCAAAAGGGCAATTTTCCTAAAATTATTTTAATATTTAACAGAATTTTAATTGTTCTGTTGGCGACTGGGATTCATTTCAGTGAATATCACCCTTCTTCATACAAGACTTATTCATTCAAATGAATAATCACCGTATGAACCATACTACCACAGCTTGATTAATATAACGGAAGCTGAATTTTTAAGTAAAAGCAATTGTTGGGCGTGATAGTTAAGAATTTTGAATTCCTATATGTTTAACTAAACAAAATGAAAATGGCTGCTAGTTGGGGCCATTTTTTTTAATTGCCACTCAAATACAACAATGTAGAACCCCCTCTCTTTCTCTCCTCCACCTGGAGCAGACCCCACATATCACATGACATAGTGAATGCGTACGCGCTGTGGCTGGGAGTGAAGATGGCGGATGGAAGTGTAGATGCAGAGCCCGACTGGAGGGATCGGCCAAATCACACAGCCGAAGACACTCTCCTTTCTATGGAAAGCTTGCAGGCTACTCTGCAGCAGCTGGAGGCCGAGCTTCAAGTTCAGGACATTTCAGAAACCTCTTCCAGCGAATATTGTAACAACTTCTGTCAGGTATCCGCTCCAGTGGTGCTACAAAACGAAATGCTTTCGCATTCCAACCAGTTCCCTCTCTTTTTTTTTTTTCTTTTTTTTTCTGGGTGTTCTGGGTGGCCAGCTAATCGCGCTAGATGTGCAGTTACGTTTGGGATAGGCAATAGTAGTGAATCCTACCATTTAGTATGGAAAGACCGAGGGGCAAAGCATGCACTGTTCATGGTTAAGGAATGCATAATCTTCTAGTAAACAGATATGCAAATACTAACTTGGGACTCGGCTCACAAACAGGTTATTTCCTGGTAGAATACGTACTTACTGAAGCTATTGAAATTTGAGGCAATGTTACATCTATTTGCCTTCTTTGCTTAATGTGCATATCTGACCAGACACGATTTCTGGTACAGTTTGTTCGCAGTTAGTTCATTCAGAATTATTGCACAATCGCACAGGGCTAGAGCGAAGTCATTAAACGAATATAGCAGCTTGTAACCAATGCAATATGTGCATCAGGCAGTAAATGAAGGTGTTGGTGCAAAACAATCATGTTGGTCAATTTCATTTAAAGCACAACTGGTAAAACCCAGGTTAATGTGGGGTGGGGCGTTACTACGTTTTGTTGATCTCGCAAGCGTGCTGCCAGGATGGATAAAGGGTGTTAGCAATTGCATTCACGTTTGTTGATGACCAACGCTGAACATCGCCTGGGGCATGAAAACAATGTGATTTTTATGTGTAATATTGGATGCATTCATTGTTTCTTTTTAATTTGCGCCGCAGTATAGCACATACCTACCAGAACTAACAGGAATAGATATGAGGGAGAAGACATAACAGAGTTTGAGAATAGTATAGCTTTAGGTTTAGATGTAATATCAGGCTAAAAGTGAACTCTTCTGCTTTGCTGTTGCTATGTTTAGGCCTGTTTGAAACGTCCTTAAGAACTGTCTGTTTTTGTGAACACGACAAGGCTTTCATCAAAGAAGTTGTTGAACCATCAAGTTGATGATAATGTTAGAGAAGTGTGTGATTTTTATCCTTTTTTTGTAATGTATTTTACTTGGATTGTATTAACAAAATCACTCACAACAGACCTGCCAAACTTGAAAGAAAACAGTTGATCTTTCATACCGTGTTTCAGTGGGATTACTCAGTGTTGTTCGTGAAATCAGCCAACATCAATTATACGGGGACCTATAAAACCGGGGATAGTTAACTGAACATTTAATCATTAAAAGAATCTATTTTGTATAATCTAAAAGAGAATTCTTTGCATCGTTTAATCAATACTGTAAAATGTTAAGATTTTTTGCTTTACATCTTTGGTACAGGACACTGATGTTAAGTTCACACTGGTTGTTCTAACACCAGCCAACATGTTGCTGTGGCAACTGCTCTAAATTGTATTCAGGGTGCCAGTTGGTATTGACAGGAGTCTCATCAGGATTGTCTATCTGAGGAACTCCACAATTTGAGCTTAAGGTTGCTTTATACATGGTTCTTTTACCACTCTAGTTTCAGTTTTGAGTTGAATAACCAGTTGTATAGGATTTAAAAGGAAGGAAAGCTAATCAAGCCAATCCAGGTCATCTGGTGATGACTGTTGTTTGAACCTGCCCCCCTGACTCTGTCTAAACAGAGTATTGTGGTATGTTACAACCTCAATCACATTTTTGATTAGTGTAAAACTAATTTGGGAAGAACAGACAGGAGAAAGAACTACGGCTCTAACTTGTGAAACATTTTTTTATTTCTTTAGAATCATGTCTGTGACCTGGACTGTTGCGTTTACGTCCTCCATCCATCTCCTTAAAAGCACGTTTAGTAAATAGAAGTGTATTAGCATACATTTGTTAATTTACCCCAGCAGTGTGCCTCATGGGGGCTGCGGCTGTAATTTGACTTAAGTTTTATTGTTATTAGTAATTGGGATTGGTTTCCAGGGCTCTATGCCATTCTCATTGGGTAGAACACCATCCATATTTAGACTGAGAGGTTAAATATAGGCTGTCATTTATTCTGCCTTCTCTCTGAAGACCTAAGTACACACAAGTGCAATCAGAAATTAGGCTAGACGCATAGACGCGTCTCGGCTGGGATTTGTAGAAAGTAGAAAGAGCCAGTTGTGTGAGGTTGCATAGTGCCAGAGGTGCATCCTGTCTGATCCCTTAGGTCCAATCAGAGAGCCAAGCACAGATGGCGAGTCTGAGATGGAGAGTTGTGGGGTTATGGTATCTCCCACATGTGTGCTAGTATCTTATTGTATTGGGCAGCCTGTTAAGATGTGGTACGATGCCTAGCGAGGCGAATATTCCTAATGAGCTTTTGTAGCCTGCTTTGATAGGCAAATGTTAAGTTACTTTTCAGAAAGTCCTCTGATAAACAGGTTGTGACAAAAGCAGAATTTGACACACTCATCTTAGCTGACACCAGTGACCACTTCTTGTTTATCTTGGTCGCACGTTCCATGACCTAGTTACATGTAACCATTTGAGATGATTTTTTATCTTTAGCAGAGATGGGGGGGAAAAAAAGATGATATTTAATTAAGCACTACCTTAAATCAGTCCCGTATGTAAATTCAGTACAGTTTGGTTATCAGTGTTCTTATCAATTAAGCCATGCAAATTTTAGCACTGAAAATGAACTATTAGCAGGGCTGTCTCCTTCATAGTTATTTTGGTTGGATTTACTGGTCTTGGTTTCAGTTGAAGACAAACTTACTGATTTGCAACTGCATTATTCAGAGGCAGTGTACTTTTCTTTTTTTTTTTTTTTTGTCTCATGCATCACTTGAAACATATGTATAATATGCTGCCATACACCATAGTGTATCGCCATGTGCTTTCGGTTTGAGGAGTTGAGAAGTGCACCCAAACCTTGACTCAGCATTTCCAAGTACAGTCTTGGAGAGTTACTTGATGGCACAATATCATTCTAACCTAGACTGGCACACCTGTTTCAACTAAACCAGGACTTTGAGATGAGTGGAGACTGTGAATCTGTCGGATTGGTGCTTAGAAAAATGTCAAGTGTCTTGTCAGAACTGCAGTTTGGAAACAGTGTCATAGATGAGAGATGAATCTAAACCTCTGACTGTCCGTATAGGCACTGATGCATTATGCTGGGAGCAGGAACTCAGTGGAACATGGCCTATCCCTGCTGGAGGCCTACTGTCTGTCCATCAACTGCTTTGCTGCTGCAAGGCCACACCTTACGGCCAACTCTGACAGTGTTGCACTGGTGCTGAAGAGACTTGCCTTGTGAGTTGAATCCAGTCTTTTTTTAAAAAATTTTTTTCTTTATCAGAGTGAAGTTGTTGGATCCAACACATCCCACATTCTTTGAAAAATGTTCACCCCAGAGTTGTTAATTCACAGCTGTGAGTTTAGGCATCAAGGAGGATTTCACAGTCCTCTGTACAACTAGTCTTAGCACAACACAAAGTATGCAGAGTTGTTGTAATTACATACGCGCTATCTCTTGTAGCCACCTAATTACTTGCCATCGCCAACCATTGTTTACATCCTGTTTGTAACAGAACACCTCCATACAGGATACACATTCTTATTAAACAGTCCACAGTACATTCCTCATTGCCAAAGCATGCACAAGTAATTCTGACAGCAAGCACACAAGGGTTTATAACATTTTTTTTTGTACCCTTTGCAGAGGATTAGTGGCTTTGGTTAACTTTTTTTTTGTGTTGACATCATCTGCTATTGGTTTGCTTAGAATATCTAAAAATTCTTTAGAATGTGAAGTTTATTGTCCTTACGATAGTATTGCTATAAGATAGATAAAAAAAAAAATCTTTCATGTCTAGCTGTGTAAGTGAAGGAAAAAGTGAACTCCATGAAGGTCAGTCTGAAAACAATCTTGACATTTGAGATTGATTTATGAAAGGATTATTTTTTTTTTAACATATGACAAATGTTCTCGTCCTTTTGTTTGGATGTCTTATGGATATTCACCCTGAAAATGGTTCAGGTCTCCAAACCTGAAACAGATCTCTGAAATATTTCTCACTCCCAAGTTATTTATTAATGAAAATGTGTTTTTGCAATGAATTTTTATGGGGCTTCTTCCCAGGTGCAGTATTGGGAACTGGAGGGTTTTATTGCAGTGTGCGAATCAATGATATGCAACTTTTAAGATCTCTGGCTTCAGTTAGTTAAAACTATGTATGTGCATTCTCTGTTGTTGGTCACTGTTCATTCCTCTATGTGTGACTCATTCTGGCTTATTGTTTGTACACTGTTTATTTTCCCCAGGAGTTGCTTTGAATTGCTGCTATCTGTGCCTAGTAATGAAATACCATTTGATGCCTGGGTGCAGTTCCACCGTTCTGTTCAGGTAAGGGACACGAATATGGGGTGTAGAGTTGAATGGATGGAGGTTAAGTTGAAATAATGGTACATAAGCTCCTATTTGTATGGATAAAGTTTTTTTTTTTTTAAATCTCCTTTTTCTGTTTTCGGTTTACCTTGCAGGCAGCTCATGATGCCTTATTGCAGTATGGAAGTACAGACTTGCAAGCTTTACTCCAGATCACAGGGGAAGGTGGAGCCTGGAGCAACTCTGTCCTGGTTGACCTTCTTACTGGCCAGTCCACAGATCCAGAGGAGGGTCAGTGTTTCTTCGCTGATAGACATCAGATAAGGCTGTGCATGCTGACTACCACTGAGCAGTTTGTATTGATGCAGTGTAATTAAAGTTTAAATGACTTCCATTCATCAGTCGTAAATTCCATTAAACAGTTTTAAAAAACAGAACCTCCATGATGTGGAAAATGCAGCAGCAATTCTAGCATTTGCCCTTAGTTTTGTTGCCTCACTACATAAAAGACTCCCACGTTTAAAATAAAGTACCTAATGTTTTACTCTTGTTTTAAGCAGTATTTTCATAATTCAAAGATATGTTCTTGCTGCACTATTACTGGTTTCCAACAGTCAACGCCTACATTGCCATGGAGGGTGAGGGCTTCATGGAGATGCGGATCAAACACTTGGAAAAAGTAGGAGAGGTGGAGAAAGCTTTGGTGTTAACCAAAGCCTGTGCCAACTGCAGTCTTATCCCCAATCAGGCCAGCTTTCGTCAAACATTTGTCTATCAGCTCTGCCAGCTGCTGCCAAGTGAAGAAGCCATCATGGAGGTAGGAGTTATTCATCCTAAACTGTCCATTGTCCTGCCAGATCCATGTTTCCCACAGGTCTGAAACATACTTGTGGCAGTTGCTGGTGGAAAGGGCCGGCATTACCTGCCGGCACAAAAATGGTCTACTACATGTGACGAACAACAAATACGTGTGACCTTTAACACAATATTTTGATTTATTGAATGTTTCTATTAACTTTCACATGATCTGTGAAATATTTTGTGCTTGTCAAATATCCATTGTGTTCATGTCTTCTAATGTAATGCCAGAGAACCTCTCTCTCTCTCTCTCTCTCTCTGTGTTTCTCTGCCGAGCATGTGCGATTCAGGGTTTCCGTTAGCCAGTAATTACTGTTTTTTGCCTGGTGAAATTTATAAAAAAAAAAGATAAATTAAAAACTTGCAAAATGTAGCTACAATGAAGGCTATCCCTAAACAAGACATTTGTGTTTTGACAGCAAAATAGCCTGGAGGTGGAGACAATGAGCTTATGTACATTGCAAGCTGCAAAGACACATTTGACACGTTTGATTTCAAGTCGGCCACAGAGGACTTTGCTGCAATGAAAAAAAGGAGAAAATAAAATGTTATCTGGTAGCCTATGGCCTGTGGGCTACATTTGATGCCGTGTAGGCCTAACCTTTTTTTTAAACAGGCTACAGATGTTACAGGTTACAGATGTCTCGTAATAGCCTAGATTTTAACGGCTAATGTTGAAGTTTTGCTTAATCGTTACTGTTCAGTAAATAGTGAAACTGATTTGAGGTCATTCTTCGTCAACCTAGGTGTACATTATATTTGCTTTTGTAACATAGACTGGTAGTGAAACATGACTGGTAAATTTCAAATTTGTCCAATAAAATAAATTCTTTCCGGACACCGGACTGGCAAGAAAAAATCCTAGCTGAATCCCTGGTGCGATTGTTAGCAGACCCTTCTCGCGATAGCAGAATGAACAGGAGGGCCTATGGGAGTAGAGCAAGGGTAGATTCTCCACTAGTTAAGCGATTGTGGATGGCGTTGTTCTCTTGGACAGATAAAAAATAAAAAATGCTAAAGTGGGTTGCCAAAGATGCTTTGGCGTCCATTAACATACCCGGGCGGCCCTCCCAAATAAAGTCTATGTGTGGGGAAACTCTGTAGACACCTTTCCTCTTCCAGTGATTTTTTTTTTTTTTTACTACTGTGAAATCTTGTATGATGTCTAATCAGAAAGAATGTTTGGAGTGGCAGGAGCAGATGATCTAGGCATAAGCAAATTGGACATTGTGCATGGTCTGTATCATCGTTTCTCAAACTCTTGGTCGTGGACTGGCGCTGGGGTTGGGCGACGAAACTGCCAGGTCTCCGCCCCCTTGACCGAACTTCTTGCTTTGAAAATAGTAACAGTAGCAACTGCCGGTCCGCAGAGCCTTGCCACTGCGCCAGCCAAATTATGCTTGGTGCTTCTGTCACTCGCCAGGTGAAAATAGTAACGTTTTATTCAAGATTCTAGAATGTTACTGTTTTTACCTGAGTGACTGAAACACCGAGCATAATTTGACTGGCGCAGCAGGGGGTTTTGCAGACCGGCATGTCATAGTTTGAGAAGAGCTGGTCTATATGATCTCTGATAACTTCTTAACCTTTTTGGGTGACAAATACTTCAGCAATGTCAGAAAAATGTCATGGGGTGAGGACAGTGAGTGTTGACAGCAAAGAATTTGAGCAATTTTATGAAGTCATTGCAAAAGACAGGCGTTGTCACAGGACATGACAGCAGTAGTCATGACCAATCTTTTGACCAGAATTGATGCAAATGTACATTTCAGGTTCATCAAATTGGCTGGAAACCAAATGAGTCATAATTGTTATGTAGCTATCTCTAGTGGTGTTTTATGAACAGTGATTTATAATGCATTTTGTATTAGACATGGAACTGAAAATGAGATGGCAGGAAACAAAGTAAATGATCAAATTACAGTACTCTGTTTTTTTATCAACACTTTCCATCCTCTTTGCATTATTTTCATATACATACAGTAGCATGTAAACAAAGTTATATAGATACAGCATGTGCCAGCCTGAGACACTCACTCAAAATTTCCTCATATGCTGCCAAATAACTGATTGCCTGGCACACTACCAAGTACATGTATAGCCTACTTGGTCCATCTAGTATTGTTATAACCTTAGACCTGGAAGCCAGAGATAAGTATTCCGTGTTTAGCATTGAATATGGACATGGTAAAGGGTTAAGCTGTTAACTCTAATTGAAAATTTTCAATCTAAACAAAGCTTTTAATTTTCAAATTAATCTTTTGCAACTCGCAAAAAGAAACTGTTCAGTAATTCTGTTAACATATGACAAAATTAATCTAGCATAAACAGTTGTACTCTGTGTATGTGTCTGACCTCTTTGCAATATATTCATCTTTATAGATCTCCAGACTAGATGGCAAAGATGTTCTTGACATTATATGTAATATGGAAACTGAGGGGGATGAGAACACTGCTTTCATCCTTTGCACCACCTACCTTACCCAGCAACTGCAGCAAGAGAATCTGTGCTGTTCCTGGTGAGAAATCATGGTTCTGTGTAGAAAAATGTCAATAGATGGGTTGAATTCTGAAGGAAATGTGGGTGAAAGGAAAAGTTTGAGTGTGTTACACTTCAGTTAATTTTATTTTTGATGTTCTCTCTTCTTAGGGAACTTACATTTTTGTGGAGCAAGCTGCACAGAAGGATTGACATGTCAATTGAATCATTCCTTGAACGTTGCCTTCAACTTGGAGCCATTGCCAAGACTGTTTATCATCTACTGTTCCTTATTCGAGTCATCCAGACTGAGGTAGCCAGAGCTTTTATTAGATTCTTTCTCTTTTTCCAGTGGAATACCTCCACAATATGTAATCAACCATCTTCTGTTTTTATTTATTTATTTATTTTTACAGACAATGCAGTTTGGTCTGGGAGTTTCAGTGGAGCTGTGTGTGAAAGCTCTCCAGCTTCCAAGACAAGAGGACATAGAGACCAGAACAACAGTTTGTAAAACTGTTGCTTGTCTCCTACCTGAAGATTTGGAAATGTTACGGGCCTGCCAATTAACTGAATTCCTCTTGGAACCTTCTCAGGAGGCGTTCAATGTGCTAGAGGAGCTCTACAGGCGTCCTGATCAGAAATATGATGAAGAAAATGCCATCATCCCCAATTCCTTACGCTGTGAGCTGCTCCTTGCTCTCAAAGCCCACTGGCCATTTGATCCCGAGTTCTGGGACTGGAAAACACTGAAGCATCACTGCATTCGACTACTAGGCTTAGAGACTGAGGAAGAAGAGGAGGAAGTTCCAGAGGAGACCAGCTGTGTACTGGCAGCAATGAATGAGGAGGCCCAAGATAGTGCGGAGAATGAGCAGGAATTGAAAAGTGAGTCCAGGAGGTCAAAGTGCAGTCATGCTGATCAGGAGGGTAAACGAAATGAGGAGATCAGTACAGGGAGGGATTCAAAAGTTTCTCCAAAGAAAAAGTCTGGGTCTTCTGAGAGGAACATACGGTGGCAGAAGTACAAGGTCTTCTGTCATATATGCCAGAAGGAGGTGATTGAGGCACGAATTTTCCATCACTCCAGAAAACATGTAGAGAATGGAGTGTGGACCTGCCCTGTGTGTCTCGAAAAGTTTCAAAGCAAAAAGGAATTCACGCCACATTTTAGCAGTCATTTACAAATGCCTGCAAAAGAACGCCCTCAGAAAAAGAAAAAAGTGAAAAAGAAGAGTAAATTGAAAAAAGAGATGGATGAGGATGACTTTGATGACTTAGAGCCTGGTCAAATTGCTTTGGACCCCTCTGTGCTAATGTATTACCAGTCCACTCACGACCCTGATGTGTTGGAACACATTTTGGAGCAGGCTGCCGCTGTACCTCAGAGGCAGGCAGATGATGATTACATCACATTTGATTACATCAGTACTTACTTTGAGTTCCAGAACCGTGAGGTGTATCCATGTCCGGCAACGAATTGCTCTAAGAACTTTAAGCTTTTCAAGTACTTGAGTGTTCATCTGAAGGCAGAGCATGATAAAAAGGACCAAAATGTCAAACATTATTTGGAGATGAAGGACCGACGACAAAAATGTACGTTCTGTCGGCGACACTTTATGACTGCCTATCATCACCGGAAGCACAGGCGTGTGCATTATGGGGACTCCCCTTATATGTGTGTGGTTACTGGTTGTGGTGCTCGGTTTAGCACTACCAATGAGCTTGTAGCCCATAAACAAAACCATGGTTTTCAAGTGAGCTACCAATGTGAGCTGAAAGGCTGTTCTCTTTCTTTTTGTGACTTAGGTCAGCTCTACCACCATGAGGCTCAGCATTTTCGTGATGCTGCTTACACCTGCACCAGCCCTGGTTGCAAGAAGTTTTACTATTCTCGTAAAGAATTCCTGAAGCACTTAGCCACCCATGGCATCACATTCACTGAGGAAGACTTTGAGACACAAAGGAGGAAGAAAAAGAAACCTGTAGATCCTGTTGTAGAGGAGGTTGCTAGCTCTAAAGATGCTAGTGGGACTAAGACCATATTAGAGGAAGTAGTAAATGGTGTACAAAAAAATCTTTCATTGTCTTCCCCTCAGAATTTAGACTGCAAGGAATATAAGGGGTCACTGACCTGTGTTGCTGTGTGCTTTGATGGAAAAAAGTTTACCTGTGGCTTTGAAAAATGCAGAAGAACTTTCACCAAAGCCAGAGACATTCAAAAGCACCTTAAATTTGTCCACCCAGAAGAAGTAAAAGTAGAGAAAAGGGGGCATAAACAAAAGAAAAAAGAC
This sequence comes from Chanos chanos, assembly GCF_902362185.1. NCBI lineage: Eukaryota > Metazoa > Chordata > Actinopteri > Gonorynchiformes > Chanidae > Chanos > Chanos chanos. The sequence goes on from NC_044504.1 coordinate 20,534,819, forward strand.
AAACGCTCAAAGTCTAAAGCCATTAAAATGCTTAAAAACAGTGAGGGCAAGAATTTAGATGGTCCATCAACAAAAATGTCTAACCATGAAAAAAATTCATCCACCGCTGTAGAGTCTGCTCGTCGTAATACAACTGCCCCTTTAAACCAAGAACTGAATGACACATTAAGAGATGTATTACTTGCACTTAGTCAGCTGAGCCTTAATTCTTCCAGCTCCAGAAATGTTCCTCACGATCCGTGTCACTCCGCCCTCGCATCTAAAATGCCCCAGGTATCATGTCACTCTGCTTTGAATGCCAGCGCACCCTCTAGTGCTTCACTCAAGAAAGAGTCAAAATCTCATCTGACAGTAGTTGATGCAAAAAAGCTGCCACAAAAATCAGAGCTATCCTATGCCATTGGGGAGCTTAAAGATGCCGTCTCTGACAAAGATCAGTCAATTAGCAACTTCCATATTCAGTCCACAACCAAGCCTTATACGTGTGACATCAAAGACTGCTGCTATCAGAGTGTCACCAGCAATGCTCTGAAGCACCACTATTTGAGGAAGCATGACTTCTCCAAGGATGACTTAAAAAGGATGGAAATTTTTAAACCACATACATTTAAGCCTTTTAGATGCCACCTATGCCCTAAGAGCTACAAACACAAGCGGGAGTTGATAGCCCACTACATACAGGTCCATAATCTCAGTGAGGCTGTGGTTGAACAAATGAGGTGCTCTATGAAAAAGAAAGAAGATGGTAAATCACCATTGTCTTCTAAGTTCAAATTGAGCCTTAAACAAACAAACTCATCATTGTTGAAAAAAGAGACTGGCAAAGTGCAGAAAAGGCATGTTCCCACTTGGCAACAGAGATGTCAGAAAAAAAGAGGTGCCTTGTGGATGTCTAAGATAGAATGGGAAAGTGCCATTAAAACTGAAAAGAAAAGCAAAAGAATTACAGACCCACCACTGCAAGGGGGCAATTTTGAAGGGAAAACTGAAGAGGGAGCAGCACGAGAGGGAAGGGTCAGCAG